>NW_026688378.1:0-74093 GCF_030445035.2 Dasypus novemcinctus | reverse complement strand
GCCAAGAGACAGAAGAAGCTCCAGGAACAAGAGAGCGGCTCCCTTGCCCAAAGTCAGAGGCAAAACTTCCACCGCTAGGGGCCACTGTAGGATAGGAATAGTTCCTTCCTCACACTTGCTGGGGGGCAGAGGGCTGAGTTCTAAGGCAGGGGGAGGGGCAGGGCCCCTTGCAGAAGGGGCTGTGGGGGAAGGGACCCCTGGGCCAGATCTGGGGCTGCTGGGAGAGCCCCCTCTCCATGCCATAGCTCACCTGACCCAGGCCAAGGGTCTGGGTTGGGCCAGGCTGCCAGCCAGACCCGTCTGAAGAGGGGTTTCCTTGCCCACCAAAGTCCCCGAGGCCTCCTCAAGCGGGGGCCTACCTAGGGCCGGCCGGCGTTGCCCTGCAGGTCTCTCCCACGGCCATGGTCACAGACATGCTGTCTCCCATCGCCGTCACCTCCACCTTGTGTCAGGGGAACCCCGGCCTTTCCCACCGGTGACCTGCGGGCTTCGGCCTGGGCTCCCGGCCAGGCCTGCAGAGGCCTGTCTCCCGGAGAGCACAGGCCCAGAGTCTTCCCTCTCCCTTGTCAAGGACCTCTCTTTCTCTGCGTTTCTTTGGTGGGACGAGAGGGGCCCCAGAGCACCCCGACGACTCTGAGCAATCGGCCTGCCCTTTCTCCTCTCGCCCACCTTTTTGGGACCGGACGAACGAACGAGCATTTCTCTCGGCTCTGGGGCCGGGGGATGCAAAACGAAACTGCTTACCTATTGGGTGGTGAGACACTTGCGTGGAAATCATTTCTGCTCACTTGAGGCAGGCACTGCGGTCAAGTGGGCTTACAGGTCCAGGGGTTCCATGGACCGGGTATATTCTAAGCGGCCATCGTGACCGTCCAAAGCGGACGTATGGGTTGTTTGGGCCTTGACTCGAGTCGTAACCGTCCGTTTTGGGGGGAAAAAAAGTGAGAACCCATCATCTTAAGCACACTTCCCTCTGCCAGAGCACGCCACGCAACCAGGTGATGTTCCTACTGATTGCCGTTCCAAGCTACCGTAGCGGCCAATGCCGCAGGGATACTGTCCAGATTTCCAAAGCGAAGCAGATAGCCCTTCTCGCCGAGGCGCAGCTGCCTGGTCGATCAAGCCCCAGGCCCTGGTGCTCCTGAGGGCTGCGGGGACACCCAGGACTACGCTGCTGATGGCAGGTGGCTCCGGGCCTCAGTGCCCTGCCAGTGGGCTCTACTGGGGAATCCGTGCTCTCGCACGCGGGGGAGGGGGGATTCGGTTGCAGGGGGGCCTCCCTACACATGCCTCTTCTTCTGTCACTTTGGCTGCGGCTGAGCCTGGCACTGGGTGCGTGCATGCTCAGGAGACAGGCTTCTGCGTGTCTCTGGACAGGCCCCGTGCCAGCTGGGACCTGAGCCCCAGCGCAGGTGCACCACCTGCGCTCAGGTTCCTTGGACCGGCCCAGGTCAGCTGAGAGGGAGGAGAACACGGTCCTCACCGCGGAGGGAAGCAAAAGTGCCGACACCTGCCAGCGGGAGAGCCGCATCCAGCAGCCCTGTGGGATCTAAGCCCCCTCTCGCCCCATCCGCTGCCTCCCTCCTCAGCCCCTCCTTTCGGGGCGCCCGGACGGCGCCCGGGGCAGGGGTGGGGGAGGGGCAGGGGCAAGCGCCAGGCCTCCCGCGCCGCCGTACACCGCTCTCTGACGCCCGCAAAGCCGGGACCAAAGCGCAGGCGCCCCGGCCCGCTGGGCCTGCCACGCCCACCGCCGCCCTGGCGCGCCCCCGGCAGACTCGCCCCGCCCCCGGCAGACTCGCCCCGACCCCGCCCCTCCTGGTTGCTCTGGAGACGGTGGCCACTGGCGCGAGGTGCCCAAGCCCGGGAGAGGGAAGACGGTGGTGAGGGATTGGGGGGAGGGGGCGGGGAGGCGTTTTCTGCCCTCGGGAGTGGTCCCCGGTGGCAGTGCCGGGACAGATGAGGCCAATAGGCATCCTGCCGAAACCCACCCGATGCCCTTCGGGCAGCGCGTCCACTGCCAGGAAAACCTCCAGCGCTGGGGGAAGCGGGCTTCCAAAATGTATACACCGAATGCCACCAGGAGGCCACGGGGACGCGACGGAAGGGGTGGCCGACGTGGGTGGAGCCTGCTGGGTGGGGACTGGGCCAGGAGAGAAGCTCTGCTATGCTGTCCTGGACAGTTGTTCCCTCCCGTCTGTCTGGCGAAAAGCCAAGAGACAGAAGAAGCTCCAGGAACAAGAGAGCGGCTCCCTTGCCCAAAGTCAGAGGCAAAACTTCCACCGCTAGGGGCCACTGTAGGATAGGAATAGTTCCTCCCTCACACTTGCTGGGGGGCAGAGGGCTGAGTTCTAAGGCAGGGGGAGGGGCAGGGCCCCTTGCAGAAGGGGCTGTGGGGGAAGGGACCCCTGGGCCAGATCTGGGGCTGCTGGGAGAGCCCCCTCTCCATGCCATAGCTCACCTGACCCAGGCCAAGGGTCTGGGTTGGGCCAGGCTGCCAGCCAGACCCGTCTGAAGAGGGGTTTCCTTGCCCACCAAAGTCCCCGAGGCCTCCTCAAGCGGGGGCCTACCTAGGGCCGGCCGGCGTTGCCCTGCAGGTCTCTCCCACGGCCATGGTCACAGACATGCTGTCTCCCATCGCCGTCACCTCCACCTTGTGTCAGGGGAACCCCGGCCTTTCCCACCGGTGACCTGCGGGCTTCGGCCTGGGCTCCCGGCCAGGCCTGCAGAGGCCTGTCTCCCGGAGAGCACAGGCCCAGAGTCTTCCCTCTCCCTTGTCAAGGACCTCTCTTTCTCTGCGTTTCTTTGGTGGGACGAGAGGGGCCCCAGAGCACCCCGACGACTCTGAGCAATCGGCCTGCCCTTTCTCCTCTCGCCCACCTTTTTGGGACCGGACGAACGAACGAGCATTTCTCTCGGCTCTGGGGCCGGGGGACGCAAAACGAAACTGCTTACCTATTGGGTGGTGAGACACTTGCGTGGAAATCATTTCTGCTCACTTGAGGCAGGCACTGCGGTCAAGTGGGCTTACAGGTCCAGGGGTTCCATGGACCGGGTATATTCTAAGCGGCCATCGTGACCGTCCAAAGCGGACGTATGGGTTGTTTGGGCCTTGACTCGAGTCGTAACCGTCCGTTTTGGGGGGAAAAAAAGTGAGAACCCATCATCTTAAGCACACTTCCCTCTGCCAGAGCACGCCACGCAACCAGGTGATGTTCCTACTGATTGCCGTTCCAAGCTACCGTAGCGGCCAATGCCGCAGGGATACTGTCCAGATTTCCAAAGCGAAGCAGATAGCCCTTCTCGCCGAGGCGCAGCTGCCTGGTCGATCAAGCCCCAGGCCCTGGTGCTCCTGAGGGCTGCGGGGACACCCAGGACTACGCTGCTGATGGCAGGTGGCTCCGGGCCTCAGTGCCCTGCCAGTGGGCTCTACTGGGGAATCCGTGCTCTCGCACGCGGGGGAGGGGGGATTCGGTTGCAGGGGGGCCTCCCTACACATGCCTCTTCTTCTGTCACTTTGGCTGCGGCTGAGCCTGGCACTGGGTGCGTGCATGCTCAGGAGACAGGCTTCTGCGTGTCTCTGGACAGGCCCCGCGCCAGCTGGGACCTGAGCCCCAGCGCAGGTGCACCACCTGCGCTCAGGTTCCTTGGACCGGCCCAGGTCAGCTGAGAGGGAGGAGAACACGGTCCTCACCGCGGAGGGAAGCAAAAGTGCCGACACCTGCCAGCGGGAGAGCCGCATCCAGCAGCCCTGTGGGATCTAAGCCCCCTCTCGCCCCATCCGCTGCCTCCCTCCTCAGCCCCTCCTTTCGGGGCGCCCGGACGGCGCCCGGGGCAGGGGTGGGGGAGGGGCAGGGGCAAGCGCCAGGCCTCCCGCGCCGCCGTACACCGCTCTCTGACGCCCGCAAAGCCGGGACCAAAGCGCAGGCGCCCCGGCCCGCTGGGCCGGCCACGCCCACCGCCGCCCTGGCGCGCAGGCGCCACTCACCCCGCCCCCGGCAGACTCGCCCCGACCCCGCCCCTCCTGGTTGCTCTGGAGACGGTGGCCACTGGCGCGAGGTGCCCAAGCCCGGGAGAGGGAAGACGGTGGTGAGGGATTGGGGGAGGGGGCGGGGAGGCGTTTTCTGCCCTCGGGAGTGGTCCCCGGTGGCAGTGCCGGGACAGATGAGGCCAATAGGCATCCTGCCAAAACCCACCCGATGCCCTTCGGGCAGCGCGTCCACTGCCAGGAAAACCTCCAGCGCTGGGGGAAGCGGGCTTCCAAAATGTATACACCGAATGCCACCAGGAGGCCACGGGGACGCGACGGAAGGGGTGGCCGACGTGGGTGGAGCCTGCTGGGTGGGGACTGGGCCAGGAGAGAAGCTCTGCTATGCTGTCCTGGACAGTTGTTCCCTCCCGTCTGTCTGGCGAAAAGCCAAGAGACAGAAGAAGCTCCAGGAACAAGAGAGCGGCTCCCTTGCCCAAAGTCAGAGGCAAAACTTCCACCGCTAGGGGCCACTGTAGGATAGGAATAGTTCCTCCCTCACACTTGCTGGGGGGCAGAGGGCTGAGTTCTAAGGCAGGGGGAGGGGCAGGGCCCCTTGCAGAAGGGGCTGTGGGGGAAGGGACCCCTGGGCCAGATCTGGGGCTGCTGGGAGAGCCCCCTCTCCATGCCATAGCTCACCTGACCCAGGCCAAGGGTCTGGGTTGGGCCAGGCTGCCAGCCAGACCCGTCTGAAGAGGGGTTTCCTTGCCCACCAAAGTCCCCGAGGCCTCCTCAAGCGGGGGCCTACCTAGGGCCGGCCGGCGTTGCCCTGCAGGTCTCTCCCACGGCCATGGTCACAGACATGCTGTCTCCCATCGCCGTCACCTCCACCTTGTGTCAGGGGAACCCCGGCCTTTCCCACCGGTGACCTGCGGGCTTCGGCCTGGGCTCCCGGCCAGGCCTGCAGAGGCCTGTCTCCCGGAGAGCACAGGCCCAGAGTCTTCCCTCTCCCTTGTCAAGGACCTCTCTTTCTCTGCGTTTCTTTGGTGGGACGAGAGGGGCCCCAGAGCACCCCGACGACTCTGAGCAATCGGCCTGCCCTTTCTCCTCTCGCCCACCTTTTTGGGACCGGACGAACGAACGAGCATTTCTCTCGGCTCTGGGGCCGGGGGACGCAAAACGAAACTGCTTACCTATTGGGTGGTGAGACACTTGCGTGGAAATCATTTCTGTTCACTTGAGGCAGGCACTGCGGTCAAGTGGGCTTACAGGTCCAGGGGTTCCATGGACCGGGTATATTCTAAGCGGCCATCGTGACCGTCCAAAGCGGACGTATGGGTTGTTTGGGCCTTGACTCGAGTCGTAACCGTCCGTTTTGGGGGGAAAAAAAGTGAGAACCCATCATCTTAAGCACACTTCCCTCTGCCAGAGCACGCCACGCAACCAGGTGATGTTCCTACTGATTGCCGTTCCAAGCTACCGTAGCGGCCAATGCCGCAGGGATACTGTCCAGATTTCCAAAGCGAAGCAGATAGCCCTTCTCGCCGAGGCGCAGCTGCCTGGTCGATCAAGCCCCAGGCCCTGGTGCTCCTGAGGGCTGCGGGGACACCCAGGACTACGCTGCTGATGGCAGGTGGCTCCGGGCCTCAGTGCCCTGCCAGTGGGCTCTACTGGGGAATCCGTGCTCTCGCACGCGGGGGAGGGGGGATTCGGTTGCAGGGGGGCCTCCCTACACATGCCTCTTCTTCTGTCACTTTGGCTGCGGCTGAGCCTGGCACTGGGTGCGTGCATGCTCAGGAGACAGGCTTCTGCGTGTCTCTGGACAGGCCCCGCGCCAGCTGGGACCTGAGCCCCAGCGCAGGTGCACCACCTGCGCTCAGGTTCCTTGGACCGGCCCAGGTCAGCTGAGAGGGAGGAGAACACGGTCCTCACCGCGGAGGGAAGCAAAAGTGCCGACACCTGCCAGCGGGAGAGCCGCATCCAGCAGCCCTGTGGGATCTAAGCCCCCTCTCGCCCCATCCGCTGCCTCCCTCCTCAGCCCCTCCTTTCGGGGCGCCCGGACGGCGCCCGGGGCCGGGGTGGGGGAGGGGCAGGGGCAAGCGCCAGGCCTCCCGCGCCGCCGTACACCGCTCTCTGACGCCCGCAAAGCCGGGACCAAAGCGCAGGCGCCCCGGCCCGCTGGGCCGGCCACGCCCACCGCCGCCCTGGCGCGCAGGCGCCACTCACCCCCGCCCCCGGCAGACTCGCCCCGACCCCGCCCCTCCTGCTTGCTCTGGAGACGGTGGCCACTGGCGCGAGGTGCCCAAGCCCGGGAGAGGGAAGACGGTGGTGAGGGATTGGGGGAGGGGGCGGGGAGGCGTTTTCTGCCCTCGGGAGTGGTCCCCGGTGGCAGTGCCGGGACAGATGAGGCCAATAGGCATCCTGCCGAAACCCACCCGATGCCCTTCGGGCAGCGCGTCCACTGCCAGGAAAACCTCCAGCGCTGGGGGAAGCGGGCTTCCAAAATGTATACACCGAATGCCACCAGGAGGCCACGGGGACGCGACGGAAGGGGTGGCCGACGTGGGTGGAGCCTGCTGGGTGGGGACTGGGCCAGGAGAGAAGCTCTGCTATGCTGTCCTGGACAGTTGTTCCCTCCCGTCTGTCTGGCGAAAAGCCAAGAGACAGAAGAAGCTCCAGGAACAAGAGAGCGGCTCCCTTGCCCAAAGTCAGAGGCAAAACTTCCACCGCTAGGGGCCACTGTAGGATAGGAATAGTTCCTCCCTCACACTTGCTGGGGGGCAGAGGGCTGAGTTCTAAGGCAGGGGGAGGGGCAGGGCCCCTTGCAGAAGGGGCTGTGGGGGAAGGGACCCCTGGGCCAGATCTGGGGCTGCTGGGAGAGCCCCCTCTCCATGCCATAGCTCACCTGACCCAGGCCAAGGGTCTGGGTTGGGCCAGGCTGCCAGCCAGACCCGTCTGAAGAGGGGTTTCCTTGCCCACCAAAGTCCCCGAGGCCTCCTCAAGCGGGGGCCTACCTAGGGCCGGCCGGCGTTGCCCTGCAGGTCTCTCCCACGGCCATGGTCACAGACATGCTGTCTCCCATCGCCGTCACCTCCACCTTGTGTCAGGGGAACCCCGGCCTTTCCCACCGGTGACCTGCGGGCTTCGGCCTGGGCTCCCGGCCAGGCCTGCAGAGGCCTGTCTCCCGGAGAGCACAGGCCCAGAGTCTTCCCTCTCCCTTGTCAAGGACCTCTCTTTCTCTGCGTTTCTTTGGTGGGACGAGAGGGGCCCCAGAGCACCCCGACGACTCTGAGCAATCAGCCTGCCCTTTCTCCTCTCGCCCACCTTTTTGGGACCGGACGAACGAACGAGCATTTCTCTCGGCTCTGGGGCCGGGGGACGCAAAACGAAACTGCTTACCTATTGGGTGGTGAGACACTTGCGTGGAAATCATTTCTGCTCACTTGAGGCAGGCACTGCGGTCAAGTGGGCTTACAGGTCCAGGGGTTCCATGGACCGGGTATATTCTAAGCGGCCATCGTGACCGTCCAAAGCGGACGTATGGGTTGTTTGGGCCTTGACTCGAGTCGTAACCGTCCGTTTTGGGGGGAAAAAAAGTGAGAACCCATCATCTTAAGCACACTTCCCTCTGCCAGAGCACGCCACGCAACCAGGTGATGTTCCTACTGATTGCCGTTCCAAGCTACCGTAGCGGCCAATGCCGCAGGGATACTGTCCAGATTTCCAAAGCGAAGCAGATAGCCCTTCTCGCCGAGGCGCAGCTGCCTGGTCGATCAAGCCCCAGGCCCTGGTGCTCCTGAGGGCTGCGGGGACACCCAGGACTACGCTGCTGATGGCAGGTGGCTCCGGGCCTCAGTGCCCTGCCAGTGGGCTCTACTGGGGAATCCGTGCTCTCGCACGCGGGGGAGGGGGGATTCGGTTGCAGGGGGGCCTCCCTACACATGCCTCTTCTTCTGTCACTTTGGCTGCGGCTGAGCCTGGCACTGGGTGCGTGCATGCTCAGGAGACAGGCTTCTGCGTGTCTCTGGACAGGCCCCGCGCCAGCTGGGACCTGAGCCCCAGCGCAGGTGCACCACCTGCGCTCAGGTTCCTTGGACCGGCCCAGGTCAGCTGAGAGGGAGGAGAACACGGTCCTCACCGCGGAGGGAAGCAAAAGTGCCGACACCTGCCAGCGGGAGAGCCGCATCCAGCAGCCCTGTGGGATCTAAGCCCCCTCTCGCCCCATCCGCTGCCTCCCTCCTCAGCCCCTCCTTTCGGGGCGCCCGGACGGCGCCCGGGGCAGGGGTGGGGGAGGGGCAGGGGCAAGCGCCAGGCCTCCCGCGCCGCCGTACACCGCTCTCTGACGCCCGCAAAGCCGGGACCAAAGCGCAGGCGCCCCGGCCCGCTGGGCCGGCCACGCCCACCGCCGCCCTGGCGCGCAGGCGCCACTCACCCCGCCCCCGGCAGACTCGCCCCGACCCCGCCCCTCCTGGTTGCTCTGGAGACGGTGGCCACTGGCGCGAGGTGCCCAAGCCCGGGAGAGGGAAGACGGTGGTGAGGGATTGGGGGAGGGGGCGGGGAGGCGTTTTCTGCCCTCGGGAGTGGTCCCCGGTGGCAGTGCCGGGACAGATGAGGCCAATAGGCATCCTGCCGAAACCCACCCGATGCCCTTCGGGCAGCGCGTCCACTGCCAGGAAAACCTCCAGCGCTGGGGGAAGCGGGCTTCCAAAATGTATACACCGAATGCCACCAGGAGGCCACGGGGACGCGACGGAAGGGGTGGCCGACGTGGGTGGAGCCTGCTGGGTGGGGACTGGGCCAGGAGAGAAGCTCTGCTATGCTGTCCTGGACAGTTGTTCCCTCCCGTCTGTCTGGCGAAAAGCCAAGAGACAGAAGAAGCTCCAGGAACAAGAGAGCGGCTCCCTTGCCCAAAGTCAGAGGCAAAACTTCCACCGCTAGGGGCCACTGTAGGATAGGAATAGTTCCTCCCTCACACTTGCTGGGGGGCAGAGGGCTGAGTTCTAAGGCAGGGGGAGGGGCAGGGCCCCTTGCAGAAGGGGCTGTGGGGGAAGGGACCCCTGGGCCAGATCTGGGGCTGCTGGGAGAGCCCCCTCTCCATGCCATAGCTCACCTGACCCAGGCCAAGGGTCTGGGTTGGGCCAGGCTGCCAGCCAGACCCGTCTGAAGAGGGGTTTCCTTGCCCACCAAAGTCCCCGAGGCCTCCTCAAGCGGGGGCCTACCTAGGGCCGGCCGGCGTTGCCCTGCAGGTCTCTCCCACGGCCATGGTCACAGACATGCTGTCTCCCATCGCCGTCACCTCCACCTTGTGTCAGGGGAACCCCGGCCTTTCCCACCGGTGACCTGTGGGCTTCGGCCTGGGCTCCCGGCCAGGCCTGCAGAGGCCTGTCTCCCGGAGAGCACAGGCCCAGAGTCTTCCCTCTCCCTTGTCAAGGACCTCTCTTTCTCTGCGTTTCTTTGGTGGGACGAGAGGGGCCCCAGAGCACCCCGACGACTCTGAGCAATCAGCCTGCCCTTTCTCCTCTCGCCCACCTTTTTGGGACCGGACGAACGAACGAGCATTTCTCTCGGCTCTGGGGCCGGGGGACGCAAAACGAAACTGCTTACCTATTGGGTGGTGAGACACTTGCGTGGAAATCATTTCTGCTCACTTGAGGCAGGCACTGCGGTCAAGTGGGCTTACAGGTCCAGGGGTTCCATGGACCGGGTATATTCTAAGCGGCCATCGTGACCGTCCAAAGCGGACGTATGGGTTGTTTGGGCCTTGACTCGAGTCGTAACCGTCCGTTTTGGGGGGAAAAAAAGTGAGAACCCATCATCTTAAGCACACTTCCCTCTGCCAGAGCACGCCACGCAACCAGGTGATGTTCCTACTGATTGCCGTTCCAAGCTACCGTAGCGGCCAATGCCGCAGGGATACTGTCCAGATTTCCAAAGCGAAGCAGATAGCCCTTCTCGCCGAGGCGCAGCTGCCTGGTCGATCAAGCCCCAGGCCCTGGTGCTCCTGAGGGCTGCGGGGACACCCAGGACTACGCTGCTGATGGCAGGTGGCTCCGGGCCTCAGTGCCCTGCCAGTGGGCTCTACTGGGGAATCCGTGCTCTCGCACGCGGGGGAGGGGGGATTCGGTTGCAGGGGGGCCTCCCTACACATGCCTCTTCTTCTGTCACTTTGGCTGCGGCTGAGCCTGGCACTGGGTGCGTGCATGCTCAGGAGACAGGCTTCTGCGTGTCTCTGGACAGGCCCCGCGCCAGCTGGGACCTGAGCCCCAGCGCAGGTGCACCACCTGCGCTCAGGTTCCTTGGACCGGCCCAGGTCAGCTGAGAGGGAGGAGAACACGGTCCTCACCGCGGAGGGAAGCAAAAGTGCCGACACCTGCCAGCGGGAGAGCCGCATCCAGCAGCCCTGTGGGATCTAAGCCCCCTCTCGCCCCATCCGCTGCCTCCCTCCTCAGCCCCTCCTTTCGGGGCGCCCGGACGGCGCCCGGGGCAGGGGTGGGGGAGGGGCAGGGGCAAGCGCCAGGCCTCCCGCGCCGCCGTACACCGCTCTCTGACGCCCGCAAAGCCGGGACCAAAGCGCAGGCGCCCCGGCCCGCTGGGCCGGCCACGCCCACCGCCGCCCTGGCGCGCAGGCGCCACTCACCCCGCCCCCGGCAGACTCGCCCCGACCCCGCCCCTCCTGGTTGCTCTGGAGACGGTGGCCACTGGCGCGAGGTGCCCAAGCCCGGGAGAGGGAAGACGGTGGTGAGGGATTGGGGGAGGGGGCGGGGAGGCGTTTTCTGCCCTCGGGAGTGGTCCCCGGTGGCAGTGCCGGGACAGATGAGGCCAATAGGCATCCTGCCGAAACCCACCCGATGCCCTTCGGGCAGCGCGTCCACTGCCAGGAAAACCTCCAGCGCTGGGGGAAGCGGGCTTCCAAAATGTATACACCGAATGCCACCAGGAGGCCACGGGGACGCGACGGAAGGGGTGGCCGACGTGGGTGGAGCCTGCTGGGTGGGGACTGGGCCAGGAGAGAAGCTCTGCTATGCTGTCCTGGACAGTTGTTCCCTCCCGTCTGTCTGGCGAAAAGCCAAGAGACAGAAGAAGCTCCAGGAACAAGAGAGCGGCTCCCTTGCCCAAAGTCAGAGGCAAAACTTCCACCGCTAGGGGCCACTGTAGGATAGGAATAGTTCCTCCCTCACACTTGCTGGGGGGCAGAGGGCTGAGTTCTAAGGCAGGGGGAGGGGCAGGGCCCCTTGCAGAAGGGGCTGTGGGGGAAGGGACCCCTGGGCCAGATCTGGGGCTGCTGGGAGAGCCCCCTCTCCATGCCATAGCTCACCTGACCCAGGCCAAGGGTCTGGGTTGGGCCAGGCTGCCAGCCAGACCCGTCTGAAGAGGGGTTTCCTTGCCCACCAAAGTCCCCGAGGCCTCCTCAAGCGGGGGCCTACCTAGGGCCGGCCGGCGTTGCCCTGCAGGTCTCTCCCACGGCCATGGTCACAGACATGCTGTCTCCCATCGCCGTCACCTCCACCTTGTGTCAGGGGAACCCCGGCCTTTCCCACCGGTGACCTGCGGGCTTCGGCCTGGGCTCCCGGCCAGGCCTGCAGAGGCCTGTCTCCCGGAGAGCACAGGCCCAGAGTCTTCCCTCTCCCTTGTCAAGGACCTCTCTTTCTCTGCGTTTCTTTGGTGGGACGAGAGGGGCCCCAGAGCACCCCGACGACTCTGAGCAATCGGCCTGCCCTTTCTCCTCTCGCCCACCTTTTTGGGACCGGACGAACGAACGAGCATTTCTCTCGGCTCTGGGGCCGGGGGACGCAAAACGAAACTGCTTACCTATTGGGTGGTGAGACACTTGCGTGGAAATCATTTCTGCTCACTTGAGGCAGGCACTGCGGTCAAGTGGGCTTACAGGTCCAGGGGTTCCATGGACCGGGTATATTCTAAGCGGCCATCGTGACCGTCCAAAGCGGACGTATGGGTTGTTTGGGCCTTGACTCGAGTCGTAACCGTCCGTTTTGGGGGGAAAAAAAGTGAGAACCCATCATCTTAAGCACACTTCCCTCTGCCAGAGCACGCCACGCAACCAGGTGATGTTCCTACTGATTGCCGTTCCAAGCTACCGTAGCGGCCAATGCCGCAGGGATACTGTCCAGATTTCCAAAGCGAAGCAGATAGCCCTTCTCGCCGAGGCGCAGCTGCCTGGTCGATCAAGCCCCAGGCCCTGGTGCTCCTGAGGGCTGCGGGGACACCCAGGACTACGCTGCTGATGGCAGGTGGCTCCGGGCCTCAGTGCCCTGCCAGTGGGCTCTACTGGGGAATCCGTGCTCTCGCACGCGGGGGAGGGGGGATTCGGTTGCAGGGGGGCCTCCCTACACATGCCTCTTCTTCTGTCACTTTGGCTGCGGCTGAGCCTGGCACTGGGTGCGTGCATGCTCAGGAGACAGGCTTCTGCGTGTCTCTGGACAGGCCCCGCGCCAGCTGGGACCTGAGCCCCAGCGCAGGTGCACCACCTGCGCTCAGGTTCCTTGGACCGGCCCAGGTCAGCTGAGAGGGAGGAGAACACGGTCCTCACCGCGGAGGGAAGCAAAAGTGCCGACACCTGCCAGCGGGAGAGCCGCATCCAGCAGCCCTGTGGGATCTAAGCCCCCTCTCGCCCCATCCGCTGCCTCCCTCCTCAGCCCCTCCTTTCGGGGCGCCCGGACGGCGCCCGGGGCAGGGGTGGGGGAGGGGCAGGGGCAAGCGCCAGGCCTCCCGCGCCGCCGTACACCGCTCTCTGACGCCCGCAAAGCCGGGACCAAAGCGCAGGCGCCCCGGCCCGCTGGGCCGGCCACGCCCACCGCCGCCCTGGCGCGCAGGCGCCACTCACCCCGCCCCCGGCAGACTCGCCCCGACCCCGCCCCTCCTGGTTGCTCTGGAGACGGTGGCCACTGGCGCGAGGTGCCCAAGCCCGGGAGAGGGAAGACGGTGGTGAGGGATTGGGGGAGGGGGCGGGGAGGCGTTTTCTGCCCTCGGGAGTGGTCCCCGGTGGCAGTGCCGGGACAGATGAGGCCAATAGGCATCCTGCCGAAACCCACCCGATGCCCTTCGGGCAGCGCGTCCACTGCCAGGAAAACCTCCAGCGCTGGGGGAAGCGGGCTTCCAAAATGTATACACCGAATGCCACCAGGAGGCCACGGGGACGCGACGGAAGGGGTGGCCGACGTGGGTGGAGCCTGCTGGGTGGGGACTGGGCCAGGAGAGAAGCTCTGCTATGCTGTCCTGGACAGTTGTTCCCTCCCGTCTGTCTGGCGAAAAGCCAAGAGACAGAAGAAGCTCCAGGAACAAGAGAGCGGCTCCCTTGCCCAAAGTCAGAGGCAAAACTTCCACCGCTAGGGGCCACTGTAGGATAGGAATAGTTCCTCCCTCACACTTGCTGGGGGGCAGAGGGCTGAGTTCTAAGGCAGGGGGAGGGGCAGGGCCCCTTGCAGAAGGGGCTGTGGGGGAAGGGACCCCTGGGCCAGATCTGGGGCTGCTGGGAGAGCCCCCTCTCCATGCCATAGCTCACCTGACCCAGGCCAAGGGTCTGGGTTGGGCCAGGCTGCCAGCCAGACCCGTCTGAAGAGGGGTTTCCTTGCCCACCAAAGTCCCCGAGGCCTCCTCAAGCGGGGGCCTACCTAGGGCCGGCCGGCGTTGCCCTGCAGGTCTCTCCCACGGCCATGGTCACAGACATGCTGTCTCCCATCGCCGTCACCTCCACCTTGTGTCAGGGGAACCCCGGCCTTTCCCACCGGTGACCTGCGGGCTTCGGCCTGGGCTCCCGGCCAGGCCTGCAGAGGCCTGTCTCCCGGAGAGCACAGGCCCAGAGTCTTCCCTCTCCCTTGTCAAGGACCTCTCTTTCTCTGCGTTTCTTTGGTGGGACGAGAGGGGCCCCAGAGCACCCCGACGACTCTGAGCAATCGGCCTGCCCTTTCTCCTCTCGCCCACCTTTTTGGGACCGGACGAACGAATGAGCATTTCTCTCGGCTCTGGGGCCGGGGGACGCAAAACGAAACTGCTTACCTATTGGGTGGTGAGACACTTGCGTGGAAATCATTTCTGCTCACTTGAGGCAGGCACTGCGGTCAAGTGGGCTTACAGGTCCAGGGGTTCCATGGACCGGGTATATTCTAAGCGGCCATCGTGACCGTCCAAAGCGGACGTATGGGTTGTTTGGGCCTTGACTCGAGTCGTAACCGTCCGTTTTGGGGGGAAAAAAAGTGAGAACCCATCATCTTAAGCACACTTCCCTCTGCCAGAGCACGCCACGCAACCAGGTGATGTTCCTACTGATTGCCGTTCCAAGCTACCGTAGCGGCCAATGCCGCAGGGATACTGTCCAGATTTCCAAAGCGAAGCAGATAGCCCTTCTCGCCGAGGCGCAGCTGCCTGGTCGATCAAGCCCCAGGCCCTGGTGCTCCTGAGGGCTGCGGGGACACCCAGGACTACGCTGCTGATGGCAGGTGGCTCCGGGCCTCAGTGCCCTGCCAGTGGGCTCTACTGGGGAATCCGTGCTCTCGCACGCGGGGGAGGGGGGATTCGGTTGCAGGGGGGCCTCCCTACACATGCCTCTTCTTCTGTCACTTTGGCTGCGGCTGAGCCTGGCACTGGGTGCGTGCATGCTCAGGAGACAGGCTTCTGCGTGTCTCTGGACAGGCCCCGCGCCAGCTGGGACCTGAGCCCCAGCGCAGGTGCACCACCTGCGCTCAGGTTCCTTGGACCGGCCCAGGTCAGCTGAGAGGGAGGAGAACACGGTCCTCACCGCGGAGGGAAGCAAAAGTGCCGACACCTGCCAGCGGGAGAGCCGCATCCAGCAGCCCTGTGGGATCTAAGCCCCCTCTCGCCCCATCCGCTGCCTCCCTCCTCAGCCCCTCCTTTCGGGGCGCCCGGACGGCGCCCGGGGCAGGGGTGGGGGAGGGGCAGGGGCAAGCGCCAGGCCTCCCGCGCCGCCGTACACCGCTCTCTGACGCCCGCAAAGCCGGGACCAAAGCGCAGGCGCCCCGGCCCGCTGGGCCGGCCACGCCCACCGCCGCCCTGGCGCGCAGGCGCCACTCACCCCGCCCCCGGCAGACTCGCCCCGACCCCGCCCCTCCTGGTTGCTCTGGAGACGGTGGCCACTGGCGCGAGGTGCCCAAGCCCGGGAGAGGGAAGACGGTGGTGAGGGATTGGGGGAGGGGGCGGGGAGGCGTTTTCTGCCCTCGGGAGTGGTCCCCGGTGGCAGTGCCGGGACAGATGAGGCCAATAGGCATCCTGCCGAAACCCACCCGATGCCCTTCGGGCAGCGCGTCCACTGCCAGGAAAACCTCCAGCGCTGGGGGAAGCGGGCTTCCAAAATGTATACACCGAATGCCACCAGGAGGCCACGGGGACGCGACGGAAGGGGTGGCCGACGTGGGTGGAGCCTGCTGGGTGGGGACTGGGCCAGGAGAGAAGCTCTGCTATGCTGTCCTGGACAGTTGTTCCCTCCCGTCTGTCTGGCGAAAAGCCAAGAGACAGAAGAAGCTCCAGGAACAAGAGAGCGGCTCCCTTGCCCAAAGTCAGAGGCAAAACTTCCACCGCTAGGGGCCACTGTAGGATAGGAATAGTTCCTCCCTCACACTTGCTGGGGGGCAGAGGGCTGAGTTCTAAGGCAGGGGGAGGGGCAGGGCCCCTTGCAGAAGGGGCTGTGGGGGAAGGGACCCCTGGGCCAGATCTGGGGCTGCTGGGAGAGCCCCCTCTCCATGCCATAGCTCACCTGACCCAGGCCAAGGGTCTGGGTTGGGCCAGGCTGCCAGCCAGACCCGTCTGAAGAGGGGTTTCCTTGCCCACCAAAGTCCCCGAGGCCTCCTCAAGCGGGGGCCTACCTAGGGCCGGCCGGCGTTGCCCTGCAGGTCTCTCCCACGGCCATGGTCACAGACATGCTGTCTCCCATCGCCGTCACCTCCACCTTGTGTCAGGGGAACCCCGGCCTTTCCCACCGGTGACCTGCGGGCTTCGGCCTGGGCTCCCGGCCAGGCCTGCAGAGGCCTGTCTCCCGGAGAGCACAGGCCCAGAGTCTTCCCTCTCCCTTGTCAAGGACCTCTCTTTCTCTGCGTTTCTTTGGTGGGACGAGAGGGGCCCCAGAGCACCCCGACGACTCTGAGCAATCGGCCTGCCCTTTCTCCTCTCGCCCACCTTTTTGGGACCGGACGAACGAACGAGCATTTCTCTCGGCTCTGGGGCCGGGGGACGCAAAACGAAACTGCTTACCTATTGGGTGGTGAGACACTTGCGTGGAAATCATTTCTGCTCACTTGAGGCAGGCACTGCGGTCAAGTGGGCTTACAGGTCCAGGGGTTCCATGGACCGGGTATATTCTAAGCGGCCATCGTGACCGTCCAAAGCGGACGTATGGGTTGTTTGGGCCTTGACTCGAGTCGTAACCGTCCGTTTTGGGGGGAAAAAAAGTGAGAACCCATCATCTTAAGCACACTTCCCTCTGCCAGAGCACGCCACGCAACCAGGTGATGTTCCTACTGATTGCCGTTCCAAGCTACCGTAGCGGCCAATGCCGCAGGGATACTGTCCAGATTTCCAAAGCGAAGCAGATAGCCCTTCTCGCCGAGGCGCAGCTGCCTGGTCGATCAAGCCCCAGGCCCTGGTGCTCCTGAGGGCTGCGGGGACACCCAGGACTACGCTGCTGATGGCAGGTGGCTCCGGGCCTCAGTGCCCTGCCAGTGGGCTCTACTGGGGAATCCGTGCTCTCGCACGCGGGGGAGGGGGGATTCGGTTGCAGGGGGGCCTCCCTACACATGCCTCTTCTTCTGTCACTTTGGCTGCGGCTGAGCCTGGCACTGGGTGCGTGCATGCTCAGGAGACAGGCTTCTGCGTGTCTCTGGACAGGCCCCGCGCCAGCTGGGACCTGAGCCCCAGCGCAGGTGCACCACCTGCGCTCAGGTTCCTTGGACCGGCCCAGGTCAGCTGAGAGGGAGGAGAACACGGTCCTCACCGCGGAGGGAAGCAAAAGTGCCGACACCTGCCAGCGGGAGAGCCGCATCCAGCAGCCCTGTGGGATCTAAGCCCCCTCTCGCCCCATCCGCTGCCTCCCTCCTCAGCCCCTCCTTTCGGGGCGCCCGGACGGCGCCCGGGGCAGGGGTGGGGGAGGGGCAGGGGCAAGCGCCAGGCCTCCCGCGCCGCCGTACACCCTCTCTGACGCCTTCAAAGCCGGGACCAAAGCGCAGGCGCCCCGGCCCGCTGGGCCGGCCACGCCCACCGCCGCCCTGGCGCGCAGGCGCCACTCACCCCGCCCCCGGCAGACTCGCCCCGACCCCGCCCCTCCTGGTTGCTCTGGAGACGGTGGCCACTGGCGCGAGGTGCCCAAGCCCGGGAGAGGGAAGACGGTGGTGAGGGATTGGGGGAGGGGGCGGGGAGGCGTTTTCTGCCCTCGGGAGTGGTCCCCGGTGGCAGTGCCGGGACAGATGAGGCCAATAGGCATCCTGCCGAAACCCACCCGATGCCCTTCGGGCAGCGCGTCCACTGCCAGGAAAACCTCCAGCGCTGGGGGAAGCGGGCTTCCAAAATGTATACACCGAATGCCACCAGGAGGCCACGGGGACGCGACGGAAGGGGTGGCCGACGTGGGTGGAGCCTGCTGGGTGGGGACTGGGCCAGGAGAGAAGCTCTGCTATGCTGTCCTGGACAGTTGTTCCCTCCCGTCTGTCTGGCGAAAAGCCAAGAGACAGAAGAAGCTCCAGGAACAAGAGAGCGGCTCCCTTGCCCAAAGTCAGAGGCAAAACTTCCACCGCTAGGGGCCACTGTAGGATAGGAATAGTTCCTCCCTCACACTTGCTGGGGGGCAGAGGGCTGAGTTCTAAGGCAGGGGGAGGGGCAGGGCCCCTTGCAGAAGGGGCTGTGGGGGAAGGGACCCCTGGGCCAGATCTGGGGCTGCTGGGAGAGCCCCCTCTCCATGCCATAGCTCACCTGACCCAGGCCAAGGGTCTGGGTTGGGCCAGGCTGCCAGCCAGACCCGTCTGAAGAGGGGTTTCCTTGCCCACCAAAGTCCCCGAGGCCTCCTCAAGCGGGGGCCTACCTAGGGCCGGCCGGCGTTGCCCTGCAGGTCTCTCCCACGGCCATGGTCACAGACATGCTGTCTCCCATCGCCGTCACCTCCACCTTGTGTCAGGGGAACCCCGGCCTTTCCCACCGGTGACCTGCGGGCTTCGGCCTGGGCTCCCGGCCAGGCCTGCAGAGGCCTGTCTCCCGGAGAGCACAGGCCCAGAGTCTTCCCTCTCCCTTGTCAAGGACCTCTCTTTCTCTGTGTTTCTTTGGTGGGACGAGAGGGGCCCCAGAGCACCCCGACGACTCTGAGCAATCGGCCTGCCCTTTCTCCTCTCGCCCACCTTTTTGGGACCGGACGAACGAACGAGCATTTCTCTCGGCTCTGGGGCCGGGGGATGCAAAACGAAACTGCTTACCTATTGGGTGGTGAGACACTTGCGTGGAAATCATTTCTGCTCACTTGAGGCAGGCACTGCGGTCAAGTGGGCTTACAGGTCCAGGGGTTCCATGGACCGGGTATATTCTAAGCGGCCATCGTGACCGTCCAAAGCGGACGTATGGGTTGTTTGGGCCTTGACTCGAGTCGTAACCGTCCGTTTTGGGGGGAAAAAAAGTGAGAACCCATCATCTTAAGCACACTTCCCTCTGCCAGAGCACGCCACGCAACCAGGTGATGTTCCTACTGATTGCCGTTCCAAGCTACCGTAGCGGCCAATGCCGCAGGGATACTGTCCAGATTTCCAAAGCGAAGCAGATAGCCCTTCTCGCCAAGGCGCAGCTGCCTGGTCGATCAAGCCCCAGGCCCTGGTGCTCCTGAGGGCTGCGGGGACACCCAGGACTACGCTGCTGATGGCAGGTGGCTCCGGGCCTCAGTGCCCTGCCAGTGGGCTCTACTGGGGAATCCGTGCTCTCGCACGCGGGGGAGGGGGGATGCGGTTGCAGGGGGGCCTCCCTACACATGCCTCTTCTTCTGTCACTTTGGCTGCGGCTGAGCCTGGCACTGGGTGCGTGCATGCTCAGGAGACAGGCTTCTGCGTGTCTCTGGACAGGCCCCGTGCCAGCGGGGACCTGAGCCCCAGCGCAGGTGCACCACCTGCGCTCAGGTTCCTTGGACCGGCCCAGGTCAGCTGAGAGGGAGGAGAACACGGTCCTCACCGCGGAGGGAAGCAAAAGTGCCGACACCTGCCAGCGGGAGAGCCGCATCCAGCAGCCCTGTGGGATCTAAGCCCCCTCTCGCCCCATCCGCTGCCTCCCTCCTCAGCCCCTCCTTTTGGGGCGCCCGGACGGCCACCGGGGCAGGGGTGGGGGAGGGGCAGGGGCAAGCGCCAGGCCTCCCGCGCCGCCGTACACCGCTCTCTGACGCCCGCAAAGCCGGGACCAAAGCGCAGGCGCCCCGGCCCGCTGGGCCGGCCACGCCCACCGCCGCCCTGGCGCGCAGGCGCCACTCACCCCGCCCCCGGCAGACTCGCCCCGACCCCGCCCCTCCTGGTTGCTCTGGAGACGGTGGCCACTGGCGCGAGGTGCCCAAGCCCGGGAGAGGGAAGACGGTGGTGAGGGATTGGGGGAGGGGGCGGGGAGGCGTTTTCTGCCCTCGGGAGTGGTCCCCGGTGGCAGTGCCGGGACAGATGAGGCCAATAGGCATCCTGCCGAAACCCACCCGATGCCCTTCGGGCAGCGCGTCCACTGCCAGGAAAACCTCCAGCGCTGGGGGAAGCGGGCTTCCAAAATGTATACACCGAATGCCACCAGGAGGCCACGGGGACGCGACGGAAGGGGTGGCCGACGTGGGTGGAGCCTGCTGGGTGGGGACTGGGCCAGGAGAGAAGCTCTGCTATGCTGTCCTGGACAGTTGTTCCCTCCCGTCTGTCTGGCGAAAAGACAAGAGACAGAAGAAGCTCCAGGAACAAGAGAGCGGCTCCCTTGCCCAAAGTCAGAGGCAAAACTTCCACCGCTAGGGGCCACTGTAGGATAGGAATAGTTCCTTCCTCACACTTGCTGGGGGGCAGAGGGCTGAGTTCTAAGGCAGGGGGAGGGGCAGGGCCCCTTGCAGAAGGGGCTGTGGGGGAAGGGACCCCTGGGCCAGATCTGGGGCTGCTGGGAGAGCCCCCTCTCCATGCCATAGCTCACCTGACCCAGGCCAAGGGTCTGGGTTGGGCCAGGCTGCCAGCCAGACCCGTCTGAAGAGGGGTTTCCTTGCCCACCAAAGTCCCCGAGGCCTCCTCAAGCGGGGGCCTACCTAGGGCCGGCCGGCGTTGCCCTGCAGGTCTCTCCCACGGCCATGGTCACAGACATGCTGTCTCCCATCGCCGTCACCTCCACCTTGTGTCAGGGGAACCCCGGCCTTTCCCACCGGTGACCTGCGGGCTTCGGCCTGGGCTCCCGGCCAGGCCTGCAGAGGCCTGTCTCCCGGAGAGCACAGGCCCAGAGTCTTCCCTCTCCCTTGTCAAGGACCTCTCTTTCTCTGCGTTTCTTTGGTGGGACGAGAGGGGCCCCAGAGCACCCCGACGACTCTGAGCAATCAGCCTGCCCTTTCTCCTCTCGCCCACCTTTTTGGGACCGGACGAACGAACGAGAATTTCTCTCGGCTCTGGGGCCGGGGGATGCAAAACGAAACTGCTTACCTATTGGGTGGTGAGACACTTGCGTGGAAATCATTTCTGCTCACTTGAGGCAGGCACTGCGGTCAAGTGGGCTTACAGGTCCAGGGGTTCCATGGACCGGGTATATTCTAAGCGGCCATCGTGACCGTCCAAAGCGGACGTATGGGTTGTTTGGGCCTTGACTCGAGTCGTAACCGTCCGTTTTGGGGGGAAAAAAAGTGAGAACCCATCATCTTAAGCACACTTCCCTCTGCCAGAGCACGCCACGCAACCAGGTGATGTTCCTACTGATTGCCGTTCCAAGCTACCGTAGCGGCCAATGCCGCAGGGATACTGTCCAGATTTCCAAAGCGAAGCAGATAGCCCTTCTCGCCGAGGCGCAGCTGCCTGGTCGATGAAGCCCCAGGCCCTGGTGCTCCTGAGGGCTGCGGGGACACCCAGGACTACGCTGCTGATGGCAGGTGGCTCCGGGCCTCAGTGCCCCTGCCAGTGGGCTCTACTGGGGAATCCGTGCTCTCGCACGCGGGGGAGGGGGGATTCGGTTGCAGGGGGGCCTCCCTACACATGCCTCTCCTTCTGTCACTTTGGCTGCGGCTGAGCCTGGCACTGGGTGCGTGCATGCTCAGGAGACAGGCTTCTGCGTGTCTCTGGACAGGCCCCGCGCCAGCTGGGACCTGAGCCCCAGCGCAGGTGCACCACCTGCGCTCAGGTTCCTTGGACCGGCCCAGGTCAGCTGAGAGGGAGGAGAACACGGTCCTCACCGCGGAGGGAAGCAAAAGTGCCGACACCTGCCAGCGGGAGAGCCGCATCCAGCAGCCCTGTGGGATCTAAGCCCCCTCTCGCCCCATCCGCTGCCTCCCTCCTCAGCCCCTCCTTTCGGGGCGCCCGGACGGCGCCCGGGGCAGGGGTGGGGGAGGGGCAGGGGCAAGCGCCAGGCCTCCCGCGCCGCCGTACACCGCTCTCTGACGCCCGCAAAGCCGGGACCAAAGCGCAGGCGCCCCGGCCGCTGGGCCGGCCACGCCCACCGCCGCCCTGGCGCGCAGGCGCCACTCACCCCGCCCCCGGCAGACTCGCCCCGACCCCGCCCCTCCTGGTTGCTCTGGAGACGGTGGCCACTGGCGCGAGGTGCCCAAGCCCGGGAGAGGGAAGACGGTGGTGAGGGATTGGGGGAGGGGGCGGGGAGGCGTTTTCTGCCCTCGGGAGTGGTCCCCGGTGGCAGTGCCGGGACAGATGAGGCCAATAGGCATCCTGCCGAAACCCACCCGATGCCCTTCGGGCAGCGCGTCCACTGCCAGGAAAACCTCCAGCGCTGGGGGAAGCGGGCTTCCAAAATGTATACACCGAATGCCACCAGGAGGCCACGGGGACGCGACGGAAGGGGTGGCCGACGTGGGTGGAGCCTGCTGGGTGGGGACTGGGCCAGGAGAGAAGCTCTGCTATGCTGTCCTGGACAGTTGTTCCCTCCCGTCTGTCTGGCGAAAAGCCAAGAGACAGAAGAAGCTCCAGGAACAAGAGAGCGGCTCCCTTGCCCAAAGTCAGAGGCAAAACTTCCACCGCTAGGGGCCACTGTAGGATAGGAATAGTTCCTCCCTCACACTTGCTGGGGGGCAGAGGGCTGAGTTCTAAGGCAGGGGGAGGGGCAGGGCCCCTTGCAGAAGGGGCTGTGGGGGAAGGGACCCCTGGGCCAGATCTGGGGCTGCTGGGAGAGCCCCCTCTCCATGCCATAGCTCACCTGACCCAGGCCAAGGGTCTGGGTTGGGCCAGGCTGCCAGCCAGACCCGTCTGAAGAGGGGTTTCCTTGCCCACCAAAGTCCCCGAGGCCTCCTCAAGCGGGGGCCTACCTAGGGCCGGCCGGCGTTGCCCTGCAGGTCTCTCCCACGGCCATGGTCACAGACATGCTGTCTCCCATCGCCGTCACCTCCACCTTGTGTCAGGGGAACCCCGGCCTTTCCCACCGGTGACCTGCGGGCTTCGGCCTGGGCTCCCGGCCAGGCCTGCAGAGGCCTGTCTCCCGGAGAGCACAGGCCCAGAGTCTTCCCTCTCCCTTGTCAAGGACCTCTCTTTCTCTGCGTTTCTTTGGTGGGACGAGAGGGGCCCCAGAGCACCCCGACGACTCTGAGCAATCGGCCTGCCCTTTCTCCTCTCGCCCACCTTTTTGGGACCGGACGAACGAACGAGCATTTCTCTCGGCTCTGGGGCCGGGGGACGCAAAACGAAACTGCTTACCTATTGGGTGGTGAGACACTTGCGTGGAAATCATTTCTGCTCACTTGAGGCAGGCACTGCGGTCAAGTGGGCTTACAGGTCCAGGGGTTCCATGGACCGGGTATATTCTAAGCGGCCATCGTGACCGTCCAAAGCGGACGTATGGGTTGTTTGGGCCTTGACTCGAGTCGTAACCGTCCGTTTTGGGGGGAAAAAAAGTGAGAACCCATCATCTTAAGCACACTTCCCTCTGCCAGAGCACGCCACGCAACCAGGTGATGTTCCTACTGATTGCCGTTCCAAGCTACCGTAGCGGCCAATGCCGCAGGGATACTGTCCAGATTTCCAAAGCGAAGCAGATAGCCCTTCTCGCCGAGGCGCAGCTGCCTGGTCGATCAAGCCCCAGGCCCTGGTGCTCCTGAGGGCTGCGGGGACACCCAGGACTACGCTGCTGATGGCAGGTGGCTCCGGGCCTCAGTGCCCTGCCAGTGGGCTCTACTGGGGAATCCGTGCTCTCGCACGCGGGGGAGGGGGGATTCGGTTGCAGGGGGGCCTCCCTACACATGCCTCTTCTTCTGTCACTTTGGCTGCGGCTGAGCCTGGCACTGGGTGCGTGCATGCTCAGGAGACAGGCTTCTGCGTGTCTCTGGACAGGCCCCGCGCCAGCTGGGACCTGAGCCCCAGCGCAGGTGCACCACCTGCGCTCAGGTTCCTTGGACCGGCCCAGGTCAGCTGAGAGGGAGGAGAACACGGTCCTCACCGCGGAGGGAAGCAAAAGTGCCGACACCTGCCAGCGGGAGAGCCGCATCCAGCAGCCCTGTGGGATCTAAGCCCCCTCTCGCCCCATCCGCTGCCTCCCTCCTCAGCCCCTCCTTTCGGGGCGCCCGGACGGCGCCCGGGGCAGGGGTGGGGGAGGGGCAGGGGCAAGCGCCAGGCCTCCCGCGCCGCCGTACACCGCTCTCTGACGCCCGCAAAGCCGGGACCAAAGCGCAGGCGCCCCGGCCCGCTGGGCCGGCCACGCCCACCGCCGCCCTGGCGCGCAGGCGCCACTCACCCCGCCCCCGGCAGACTCGCCCCGACCCCGCCCCTCCTGGTTGCTCTGGAGACGGTGGCCACTGGCGCGAGGTGCCCAAGCCCGGGAGAGGGAAGACGGTGGTGAGGGATTGGGGGAGGGGGCGGGGAGGCGTTTTCTGCCCTCGGGAGTGGTCCCCGGTGGCAGTGCCGGGACAGATGAGGCCAATAGGCATCCTGCCGAAACCCACCCGATGCCCTTCGGGCAGCGCGTCCACTGCCAGGAAAACCTCCAGCGCTGGGGGAAGCGGGCTTCCAAAATGTATACACCGAATGCCACCAGGAGGCCACGGGGACGCGACGGAAGGGGTGGCCGACGTGGGTGGAGCCTGCTGGGTGGGGACTGGGCCAGGAGAGAAGCTCTGCTATGCTGTCCTGGACAGTTGTTCCCTCCCGTCTGTCTGGCGAAAAGCCAAGAGACAGAAGAAGCTCCAGGAACAAGAGAGCGGCTCCCTTGCCCAAAGTCAGAGGCAAAACTTCCACCGCTAGGGGCCACTGTAGGATAGGAATAGTTCCTCCCTCACACTTGCTGGGGGGCAGAGGGCTGAGTTCTAAGGCAGGGGGAGGGGCAGGGCCCCTTGCAGAAGGGGCTGTGGGGGAAGGGACCCCTGGGCCAGATCTGGGGCTGCTGGGAGAGCCCCCTCTCCATGCCATAGCTCACCTGACCCAGGCCAAGGGTCTGGGTTGGGCCAGGCTGCCAGCCAGACCCGTCTGAAGAGGGGTTTCCTTGCCCACCAAAGTCCCCGAGGCCTCCTCAAGCGGGGGCCTACCTAGGGCCGGCCGGCGTTGCCCTGCAGGTCTCTCCCACGGCCATGGTCACAGACATGCTGTCTCCCATCGCCGTCACCTCCACCTTGTGTCAGGGGAACCCCGGCCTTTCCCACCGGTGACCTGCGGGCTTCGGCCTGGGCTCCCGGCCAGGCCTGCAGAGGCCTGTCTCCCGGAGAGCACAGGCCCAGAGTCTTCCCTCTCCCTTGTCAAGGACCTCTCTTTCTCTGCGTTTCTTTGGTGGGACGAGAGGGGCCCCAGAGCACCCCGACGACTCTGAGCAATCGGCCTGCCCTTTCTCCTCTCGCCCACCTTTTTGGGACCGGACGAACGAACGAGCATTTCTCTCGGCTCTGGGGCCGGGGGACGCAAAACGAAACTGCTTACCTATTGGGTGGTGAGACACTTGCGTGGAAATCATTTCTGCTCACTTGAGGCAGGCACTGCGGTCAAGTGGGCTTACAGGTCCAGGGGTTCCATGGACCGGGTATATTCTAAGCGGCCATCGTGACCGTCCAAAGCGGACGTATGGGTTGTTTGGGCCTTGACTCGAGTCGTAACCGTCCGTTTTGGGGGGAAAAAAAGTGAGAACCCATCATCTTAAGCACACTTCCCTCTGCCAGAGCACGCCACGCAACCAGGTGATGTTCCTACTGATTGCCGTTCCAAGCTACCGTAGCGGCCAATGCCGCAGGGATACTGTCCAGATTTCCAAAGCGAAGCAGATAGCCCTTCTCGCCGAGGCGCAGCTGCCTGGTCGATCAAGCCCCAGGCCCTGGTGCTCCTGAGGGCTGCGGGGACACCCAGGACTACGCTGCTGATGGCAGGTGGCTCCGGGCCTCAGTGCCCTGCCAGTGGGCTCTACTGGGGAATCCGTGCTCTCGCACGCGGGGGAGGGGGGATTCGGTTGCAGGGGGGCCTCCCTACACATGCCTCTTCTTCTGTCACTTTGGCTGCGGCTGAGCCTGGCACTGGGTGCGTGCATGCTCAGGAGACAGGCTTCTGCGTGTCTCTGGACAGGCCCCGCGCCAGCTGGGACCTGAGCCCCAGCGCAGGTGCACCACCTGCGCTCAGGTTCCTTGGACCGGCCCAGGTCAGCTGAGAGGGAGGAGAACACGGTCCTCACCGCGGAGGGAAGCAAAAGTGCCGACACCTGCCAGCGGGAGAGCCGCATCCAGCAGCCCTGTGGGATCTAAGCCCCCTCTCGCCCCATCCGCTGCCTCCCTCCTCAGCCCCTCCTTTCGGGGCGCCCGGACGGCGCCCGGGGCAGGGGTGGGGGAGGGGCAGGGGCAAGCGCCAGGCCTCCCGCGCCGCCGTACACCGCTCTCTGACGCCCGCAAAGCCGGGACCAAAGCGCAGGCGCCCCGGCCCGCTGGGCCGGCCACGCCCACCGCCGCCCTGGCGCGCAGGCGCCACTCACCCCGCCCCCGGCAGACTCGCCCCGACCCCGCCCCTCCTGGTTGCTCTGGAGACGGTGGCCACTGGCGCGAGGTGCCCAAGCCCGGGAGAGGGAAGACGGTGGTGAGGGATTGGGGGAGGGGGCGGGGAGGCGTTTTCTGCCCTCGGGAGTGGTCCCCGGTGGCAGTGCCGGGACAGATGAGGCCAATAGGCATCCTGCCGAAACCCACCCGATGCCCTTCGGGCAGCGCGTCCACTGCCAGGAAAACCTCCAGCGCTGGGGGAAGCGGGCTTCCAAAATGTATACACCGAATGCCACCAGGAGGCCACGGGGACGCGACGGAAGGGGTGGCCGACGTGGGTGGAGCCTGCTGGGTGGGGACTGGGCCAGGAGAGAAGCTCTGCTATGCTGTCCTGGACAGTTGTTCCCTCCCGTCTGTCTGGCGAAAAGCCAAGAGACAGAAGAAGCTCCAGGAACAAGAGAGCGGCTCCCTTGCCCAAAGTCAGAGGCAAAACTTCCACCGCTAGGGGCCACTGTAGGATAGGAATAGTTCCTCCCTCACACTTGCTGGGGGGCAGAGGGCTGAGTTCTAAGGCAGGGGGAGGGGCAGGGCCCCTTGCAGAAGGGGCTGTGGGGGAAGGGACCCCTGGGCCAGATCTGGGGCTGCTGGGAGAGCCCCCTCTCCATGCCATAGCTCA
The DNA here is from genome assembly GCF_030445035.2 of Dasypus novemcinctus. NCBI lineage: Eukaryota > Metazoa > Chordata > Mammalia > Cingulata > Dasypodidae > Dasypus > Dasypus novemcinctus. The sequence goes on along the minus strand of NW_026688378.1, from coordinate 47,381 downwards.
CCTGACCCAGGCCAAGGGTCTGGGTTGGGCCAGGCTGCCAGCCAGACCCGTCTGAAGAGGGGTTTCCTTGCCCACCAAAGTCCCCGAGGCCTCCTCAAGCGGGGGCCTACCTAGGGCCGGCCGGCGTTGCCCTGCAGGTCTCTCCCACGGCCATGGTCACAGACATGCTGTCTCCCATCGCCGTCACCTCCACCTTGTGTCAGGGGAACCCCGGCCTTTCCCACCGGTGACCTGCGGGCTTCGGCCTGGGCTCCCGGCCAGGCCTGCAGAGGCCTGTCTCCCGGAGAGCACAGGCCCAGAGTCTTCCCTCTCCCTTGTCAAGGACCTCTCTTTCTCTGCGTTTCTTTGGTGGGACGAGAGGGGCCCCAGAGCACCCCGACGACTCTGAGCAATCGGCCTGCCCTTTCTCCTCTCGCCCACCTTTTTGGGACCGGACGAACGAACGAGCATTTCTCTCGGCTCTGGGGCCGGGGGACGCAAAACGAAACTGCTTACCTATTGGGTGGTGAGACACTTGCGTGGAAATCATTTCTGCTCACTTGAGGCAGGCACTGCGGTCAAGTGGGCTTACAGGTCCAGGGGTTCCATGGACCGGGTATATTCTAAGCGGCCATCGTGACCGTCCAAAGCGGACGTATGGGTTGTTTGGGCCTTGACTCGAGTCGTAACCGTCCGTTTTGGGGGGAAAAAAAGTGAGAACCCATCATCTTAAGCACACTTCCCTCTGCCAGAGCACGCCACGCAACCAGGTGATGTTCCTACTGATTGCCGTTCCAAGCTACCGTAGCGGCCAATGCCGCAGGGATACTGTCCAGATTTCCAAAGCGAAGCAGATAGCCCTTCTCGCCGAGGCGCAGCTGCCTGGTCGATCAAGCCCCAGGCCCTGGTGCTCCTGAGGGCTGCGGGGACACCCAGGACTACGCTGCTGATGGCAGGTGGCTCCGGGCCTCAGTGCCCTGCCAGTGGGCTCTACTGGGGAATCCGTGCTCTCGCACGCGGGGGAGGGGGGATTCGGTTGCAGGGGGGCCTCCCTACACATGCCTCTTCTTCTGTCACTTTGGCTGCGGCTGAGCCTGGCACTGGGTGCGTGCATGCTCAGGAGACAGGAGACAGGCTTCTGCGTGTCTCTGGACAGGCCCCGCGCCAGCTGGGACCTGAGCCCCAGCGCAGGTGCACCACCTGCGCTCAGGTTCCTTGGACCGGCCCAGGTCAGCTGAGAGGGAGGAGAACACGGTCCTCACCGCGGAGGGAAGCAAAAGTGCCGACACCTGCCAGCGGGAGAGCCGCATCCAGCAGCCCTGTGGGATCTAAGCCCCCTCTCGCCCCATCCGCTGCCTCCCTCCTCAGCCCCTCCTTTCGGGGCGCCCGGACGGCGCCCGGGGCAGGGGTGGGGGAGGGGCAGGGGCAAGCGCCAGGCCTCCCGCGCCGCCGTACACCGCTCTCTGACGCCCGCAAAGCCGGGACCAAAGCGCAGGCGCCCCGGCCCGCTGGGCCGGCCACGCCCACCGCCGCCCTGGCGCGCAGGCGCCACTCACCCCGCCCCCGGCAGACTCGCCCCGACCCCGCCCCTCCTGGTTGCTCTGGAGACGGTGGCCACTGGCGTGAGGTGCCCAAGCCCGGGAGAGGGAAGACGGTGGTGAGGGATTGGGGGAGGGGGCGGGGAGGCGTTTTCTGCCCTCGGGAGTGGTCCCCGGTGGCAGTGCCGGGACAGATGAGGCCAATAGGCATCCTGCCGAAACCCACCCGATGCCCTTCGGGCAGCGCGTCCACTGCCAGGAAAACCTCCAGCGCTGGGGGAAGCGGGCTTCCAAAATGTATACACCGAATGCCACCAGGAGGCCACGGGGACGCGACGGAAGGGGTGGCCGACGTGGGTGGAGCCTGCTGGGTGGGGACTGGGCCAGGAGAGAAGCTCTGCTATGCTGTCCTGGACAGTTGTTCCCTCCCGTCTGTCTGGCGAAAAGCCAAGAGACAGAAGAAGCTCCAGGAACAAGAGAGCGGCTCCCTTGCCCAAAGTCAGAGGCAAAACTTCCACCGCTAGGGGCCACTGTAGGATAGGAATAGTTCCTCCCTCACACTTGCTGGGGGGCAGAGGGCTGAGTTCTAAGGCAGGGGGAGGGGCAGGGCCCCTTGCAGAAGGGGCTGTGGGGGAAGGGACCCCTGGGCCAGATCTGGGGCTGCTGGGAGAGCCCCCTCTCCATGCCATAGCTCACCTGACCCAGGCCAAGGGTCTGGGTTGGGCCAGGCTGCCAGCCAGACCCGTCTGAAGAGGGGTTTCCTTGCCCACCAAAGTCCCCGAGGCCTCCTCAAGCGGGGGCCTACCTAGGGCCGGCCGGCGTTGCCCTGCAGGTCTCTCCCACGGCCATGGTCACAGACATGCTGTCTCCCATCGCCGTCACCTCCACCTTGTGTCAGGGGAACCCCGGCCTTTCCCACCGGTGACCTGCGGGCTTCGGCCTGGGCTCCCGGCCAGGCCTGCAGAGGCCTGTCTCCCGGAGAGCACAGGCCCAGAGTCTTCCCTCTCCCTTGTCAAGGACCTCTCTTTCTCTGCGTTTCTTTGGTGGGACGAGAGGGGCCCCAGAGCACCCCGACGACTCTGAGCAATCGGCCTGCCCTTTCTCCTCTCGCCCACCTTTTTGGGACCGGACGAACGAACGAGCATTTCTCTCGGCTCTGGGGCCGGGGGACGCAAAACGAAACTGCTTACCTATTGGGTGGTGAGACACTTGCGTGGAAATCATTTCTGCTCACTTGAGGCAGGCACTGCGGTCAAGTGGGCTTACAGGTCCAGGGGTTCCATGGACCGGGTATATTCTAAGCGGCCATCGTGACCGTCCAAAGCGGACGTATGGGTTGTTTGGGCCTTGACTCGAGTCGTAACCGTCCGTTTTGGGGGGAAAAAAAGTGAGAACCCATCATCTTAAGCACACTTCCCTCTGCCAGAGCACGCCACGCAACCAGGTGATGTTCCTACTGATTGCCGTTCCAAGCTACCGTAGCGGCCAATGCCGCAGGGATACTGTCCAGATTTCCAAAGCGAAGCAGATAGCCCTTCTCGCCGAGGCGCAGCTGCCTGGTCGATCAAGCCCCAGGCCCTGGTGCTCCTGAGGGCTGCGGGGACACCCAGGACTACGCTGCTGATGGCAGGTGGCTCCGGGCCTCAGTGCCCTGCCAGTGGGCTCTACTGGGGAATCCGTGCTCTCGCACGCGGGGGAGGGAGGATTCGGTTGCAGGGGGGCCTCCCTACACATGCCTCTTCTTCTGTCACTTTGGCTGCGGCTGAGCCTGGCACTGGGTGCGTGCATGCTCAGGAGACAGGCTTCTGCGTGTCTCTGGACAGGCCCCGCGCCAGCTGGGACCTGAGCCCCAGCGCAGGTGCACCACCTGCGCTCAGGTTCCTTGGACCGGCCCAGGTCAGCTGAGAGGGAGGAGAACACGGTCCTCACCGCGGAGGGAAGCAAAAGTGCCGACACCTGCCAGCGGGAGAGCCGCATCCAGCAGCCCTGTGGGATCTAAGCCCCCTCTCGCCCCATCCGCTGCCTCCCTCCTCAGCCCCTCCTTTCGGGGCGCCCGGACGGCGCCCGGGGCAGGGGTGGGGGAGGGGCAGGGGCAAGCGCCAGGCCTCCCGCGCCGCCGTACACCGCTCTCTGACGCCCGCAAAGCCGGGACCAAAGCGCAGGCGCCCCGGCCCGCTGGGCCGGCCACGCCCACCGCCGCCCTGGCGCGCAGGCGCCACTCACCCCGCCCCCGGCAGACTCGCCCCGACCCCGCCCCTCCTGGTTGCTCTGGAGACGGTGGCCACTGGCGCGAGGTGCCCAAGCCCGGGAGAGGGAAGACGGTGGTGAGGGATTGGGGGAGGGGGCGGGGAGGCGTTTTCTGCCCTCGGGAGTGGTCCCCGGTGGCAGTGCCGGGACAGATGAGGCCAATAGGCATCCTGCCGAAACCCACCCGATGCCCTTCGGGCAGCGCGTCCACTGCCAGGAAAACCTCCAGCGCTGGGGGAAGCGGGCTTCCAAAATGTATACACCGAATGCCACCAGGAGGCCACGGGGACGCGACGGAAGGGGTGGCCGACGTGGGTGGAGCCTGCTGGGTGGGGACTGGGCCAGGAGAGAAGCTCTGCTATGCTGTCCTGGACAGTTGTTCCCTCCCCTCTGTCTGGCGAAAAGCCAAGAGACAGAAGAAGCTCCAGGAACAAGAGAGCGGCTCCCTTGCCCAAAGTCAGAGGCAAAACTTCCACCGCTAGGGGCCACTGTAGGATAGGAATAGTTCCTCCCTCACACTTGCTGGGGGGCAGAGGGCTGAGTTCTAAGGCAGGGGGAGGGGCAGGGCCCCTTGCAGAAGGGGCTGTGGGGGAAGGGACCCCTGGGCCAGATCTGGGGCTGCTGGGAGAGCCCCCTCTCCATGCCATAGCTCACCTGACCCAGGCCAAGGGTCTGGGTTGGGCCAGGCTGCCAGCCAGACCCGTCTGAAGAGGGGTTTCCTTGCCCACCAAAGTCCCCGAGGCCTCCTCAAGCGGGGGCCTACCTAGGGCCGGCCGGCGTTGCCCTGCAGGTCTCTCCCACGGCCATGGTCACAGACATGCTGTCTCCCATCGCCGTCACCTCCACCTTGTGTCAGGGGAACCCCGGCCTTTCCCACCGGTGACCTGCGGGCTTCGGCCTGGGCTCCCGGCCAGGCCTGCAGAGGCCTGTCTCCCGGAGAGCACAGGCCCAGAGTCTTCCCTCTCCCTTGTCAAGGACCTCTCTTTCTCTGCGTTTCTTTGGTGGGACGAGAGGGGCCCCAGAGCACCCCGACGACTCTGAGCAATCGGCCTGCCCTTTCTCCTCTCGCCCACCTTTTTGGGACCGGACGAACGAACGAGCATTTCTCTCGGCTCTGGGGCCGGGGGACGCAAAACGAAACTGCTTACCTATTGGGTGGTGAGACACTTGCGTGGAAATCATTTCTGCTCACTTGAGGCAGGCACTGCGGTCAAGTGGGCTTACAGGTCCAGGGGTTCCATGGACCGGGTATATTCTAAGCGGCCATCGTGACCGTCCAAAGCGGACGTATGGGTTGTTTGGGCCTTGACTCGAGTCGTAACCGTCCGTTTTGGGGGGAAAAAAAGTGAGAACCCATCATCTTAAGCACACTTCCCTCTGCCAGAGCAGGCCACGCAACCAGGTGATGTTCCTACTGATTGCCGTTCCAAGCTACCGTAGCGGCCAATGCCGCAGGGATACTGTCCAGATTTCCAAAGCGAAGCAGATAGCCCTTCTCGCCGAGGCGCAGCTGCCTGGTCGATCAAGCCCCAGGCCCTGGTGCTCCTGAGGGCTGCGGGGACACCCAGGACTACGCTGCTGATGGCAGGTGGCTCCGGGCCTCAGTGCCCTGCCAGTGGGCTCTACTGGGGAATCCGTGCTCTCGCACGCGGGGGAGGGGGGATTCGGTTGCAGGGGGGCCTCCCTACACATGCCTCTTCTTCTGTCACTTTGGCTGCGGCTGAGCCTGGCACTGGGTGCGTGCATGCTCAGGAGACAGGAGACAGGCTTCTGCGTGTCTCTGGACAGGCCCCGCGCCAGCTGGGACCTGAGCCCCAGCGCAGGTGCACCACCTGCGCTCAGGTTCCTTGGACCGGCCCAGGTCAGCTGAGAGGGAGGAGAACACGGTCCTCACCGCGGAGGGAAGCAAAAGTGCCGACACCTGCCAGCGGGAGAGCCGCATCCAGCAGCCCTGTGGGATCTAAGCCCCCTCTCGCCCCATCCGCTGCCTCCCTCCTCAGCCCCTCCTTTCGGGGCGCCCGGACGGCGCCCGGGGCAGGGGTGGGGGAGGGGCAGGGGCAAGCGCCAGGCCTCCCGCGCCGCCGTACACCGCTCTCTGACGCCCGCAAAGCCGGGACCAAAGCGCAGGCGCCCCGGCCCGCTGGGCCGGCCACGCCCACCGCCGCCCTGGCGCGCAGGCGCCACTCACCCCGCCCCCGGCAGACTCGCCCCGACCCCGCCCCTCCTGGTTGCTCTGGAGACGGTGGCCACTGGCGCGAGGTGCCCAAGCCCGGGAGAGGGAAGACGGTGGTGAGGGATTGGGGGAGGGGGCGGGGAGGCGTTTTCTGCCCTCGGGAGTGGTCCCCGGTGGCAGTGCCGGGACAGATGAGGCCAATAGGCATCCTGCCGAAACCCACCCGATGCCCTTCGGGCAGCGCGTCCACTGCCAGGAAAACCTCCAGCGCTGGGGGAAGCGGGCTTCCAAAATGTATACACCGAATGCCACCAGGAGGCCACGGGGACGCGACGGAAGGGGTGGCCGACGTGGGTGGAGCCTGCTGGGTGGGGACTGGGCCAGGAGAGAAGCTCTGCTATGCTGTCCTGGACAGTTGTTCCCTCCCGTCTGTCTGGCGAAAAGCCAAGAGACAGAAGAAGCTCCAGGAACAAGAGAGCGGCTCCCTTGCCCAAAGTCAGAGGCAAAACTTCCACCGCTAGGGGCCACTGTAGGATAGGAATAGTTCCTCCCTCACACTTGCTGGGGGGCAGAGGGCTGAGTTCTAAGGCAGGGGGAGGGGCAGGGCCCCTTGCAGAAGGGGCTGTGGGGGAAGGGACCCCTGGGCCAGATCTGGGGCTGCTGGGAGAGCCCCCTCTCCATGCCATAGCTCACCTGACCCAGGCCAAGGGTCTGGGTTGGGCCAGGCTGCCAGCCAGACCCGTCTGAAGAGGGGTTTCCTTGCCCACCAAAGTCCCCGAGGCCTCCTCAAGCGGGGGCCTACCTAGGGCCGGCCGGCGTTGCCCTGCAGGTCTCTCCCACGGCCATGGTCACAGACATGCTGTCTCCCATCGCCGTCACCTCCACCTTGTGTCAGGGGAACCCCGGCCTTTCCCACCGGTGACCTGCGGGCTTCGGCCTGGGCTCCCGGCCAGGCCTGCAGAGGCCTGTCTCCCGGAGAGCACAGGCCCAGAGTCTTCCCTCTCCCTTGTCAAGGACCTCTCTTTCTCTGCGTTTCTTTGGTGGGACGAGAGGGGCCCCAGAGCACCCCGACGACTCTGAGCAATCGGCCTGCCCTTTCTCCTCTCGCCCACCTTTTTGGGACCGGACGAACGAACGAGCATTTCTCTCGGCTCTGGGGCCGGGGGACGCAAAACGAAACTGCTTACCTATTGGGTGGTGAGACACTTGCGTGGAAATCATTTCTGCTCACTTGAGGCAGGCACTGCGGTCAAGTGGGCTTACAGGTCCAGGGGTTCCATGGACCGGGTATATTCTAAGCGGCCATCGTGACCGTCCAAAGCGGACGTATGGGTTGTTTGGGCCTTGACTCGAGTCGTAACCGTCCGTTTTGGGGGGAAAAAAAGTGAGAACCCATCATCTTAAGCACACTTCCCTCTGCCAGAGCACGCCACGCAACCAGGTGATGTTCCTACTGATTGCCGTTCCAAGCTACCGTAGCGGCCAATGCCGCAGGGATACTGTCCAGATTTCCAAAGCGAAGCAGATAGCCCTTCTCGCCGAGGCGCAGCTGCCTGGTCGATCAAGCCCCAGGCCCTGGTGCTCCTGAGGGCTGCGGGGACACCCAGGACTACGCTGCTGATGGCAGGTGGCTCCGGGCCTCAGTGCCCTGCCAGTGGGCTCTACTGGGGAATCCGTGCTCTCGCACGCGGGGGAGGGGGGATTCGGTTGCAGGGGGGCCTCCCTACACATGCCTCTTCTTCTGTCACTTTGGCTGCGGCTGAGCCTGGCACTGGGTGCGTGCATGCTCAGGAGACAGGCTTCTGCGTGTCTCTGGACAGGCCCCGCGCCAGCTGGGACCTGAGCCCCAGCGCAGGTGCACCACCTGCGCTCAGGTTCCTTGGACCGGCCCAGGTCAGCTGAGAGGGAGGAGAACACGGTCCTCACCGCGGAGGGAAGCAAAAGTGCCGACACCTGCCAGCGGGAGAGCCGCATCCAGCAGCCCTGTGGGATCTAAGCCCCCTCTCGCCCCATCCGCTGCCTCCCTCCTCAGCCCCTCCTTTCGGGGCGCCCGGACGGCGCCCGGGGCAGGGGTGGGGGAGGGGCAGGGGCAAGCGCCAGGCCTCCCGCGCCGCCGTACACCGCTCTCTGACGCCCGCAAAGCCGGGACCAAAGCGCAGGCGCCCCGGCCCGCTGGGCCGGCCACGCCCACCGCCGCCCTGGCGCGCAGGCGCCACTCACCCCGCCCCCGGCAGACTCGCCCCGACCCCGCCCCTCCTGGTTGCTCTGGAGACGGTGGCCACTGGCGCGAGGTGCCCAAGCCCGGGAGAGGGAAGACGGTGGTGAGGGATTGGGGGAGGGGGCGGGGAGGCGTTTTCTGCCCTCGGGAGTGGTCCCCGGTGGCAGTGCCGGGACAGATGAGGCCAATAGGCATCCTGCCGAAACCCACCCGATGCCCTTCGGGCAGCGCGTCCACTGCCAGGAAAACCTCCAGCGCTGGGGGAAGCGGGCTTCCAAAATGTATACACCGAATGCCACCAGGAGGCCACGGGGACGCGACGGAAGGGGTGGCCGACGTGGGTGGAGCCTGCTGGGTGGGGACTGGGCCAGGAGAGAAGCTCTGCTATGCTGTCCTGGACAGTTGTTCCCTCCCGTCTGTCTGGCGAAAAGCCAAGAGACAGAAGAAGCTCCAGGAACAAGAGAGCGGCTCCCTTGCCCAAAGTCAGAGGCAAAACTTCCACCGCTAGGGGCCACTGTAGGATAGGAATAGTTCCTCCCTCACACTTGCTGGGGGGCAGAGGGCTGAGTTCTAAGGCAGGGGGAGGGGCAGGGCCCCTTGCAGAAGGGGCTGTGGGGGAAGGGACCCCTGGGCCAGATCAGGGGCTGCTGGGAGAGCCCCCTCTCCATGCCATAGCTCACCTGACCCAGGCCAAGGGTCTGGGTTGGGCCAGGCTGCCAGCCAGACCCGTCTGAAGAGGGGTTTCCTTGCCCACCAAAGTCCCCGAGGCCTCCTCAAGCGGGGGCCTACCTAGGGCCGGCCGGCGTTGCCCTGCAGGTCTCTCCCACGGCCATGGTCACAGACATGCTGTCTCCCATCGCCGTCACCTCCACCTTGTGTCAGGGGAACCCCGGCCTTTCCCACCGGTGACCTGCGGGCTTCGGCCTGGGCTCCCGGCCAGGCCTGCAGAGGCCTGTCTCCCGGAGAGCACAGGCCCAGAGTCTTCCCTCTCCCTTGTCAAGGACCTCTCTTTCTCTGCGTTTCTTTGGTGGGACGAGAGGGGCCCCAGAGCACCCCGACGACTCTGAGCAATCGGCCTGCCCTTTCTCCTCTCGCCCACCTTTTTGGGACCGGACGAACGAACGAGCATTTCTCTCGGCTCTGGGGCCGGGGGACGCAAAACGAAACTGCTTACCTATTGGGTGGTGAGACACTTGCGTGGAAATCATTTCTGCTCACTTGAGGCAGGCACTGCGGTCAAGTGGGCTTACAGGTCCAGGGGTTCCATGGACCGGGTATATTCTAAGCGGCCATCGTGACCGTCCAAAGCGGACGTATGGGTTGTTTGGGCCTTGACTCGAGTCGTAACCGTCCGTTTTGGGGGGAAAAAAAGTGAGAACCCATCATCTTAAGCACACTTCCCTCTGCCAGAGCACGCCACGCAACCAGGTGATGTTCCTACTGATTGCCGTTCCAAGCTACCGTAGCGGCCAATGCCGCAGGGATACTGTCCAGATTTCCAAAGCGAAGCAGATAGCCCTTCTCGCCGAGGCGCAGCTGCCTGGTCGATCAAGCCCCAGGCCCTGGTGCTCCTGAGGGCTGCGGGGACACCCAGGACTACGCTGCTGATGGCAGGTGGCTCCGGGCCTCAGTGCCCTGCCAGTGGGCTCTACTGGGGAATCCGTGCTCTCGCACGCGGGGGAGGGGGGATTCGGTTGCAGGGGGGCCTCCCTACACATGCCTCTTCTTCTGTCACTTTGGCTGCGGCTGAGCCTGGCACTGGGTGCGTGCATGCTCAGGAGACAGGCTTCTGCGTGTCTCTGGACAGGCCCCGCGCCAGCTGGGACCTGAGCCCCAGCGCAGGTGCACCACCTGCGCTCAGGTTCCTTGGACCGGCCCAGGTCAGCTGAGAGGGAGGAGAACACGGTCCTCACCGCGGAGGGAAGCAAAAGTGCCGACACCTGCCAGCGGGAGAGCCGCATCCAGCAGCCCTGTGGGATCTAAGCCCCCTCTCGCCCCATCCGCTGCCTCCCTCCTCAGCCCCTCCTTTCGGGGCGCCCGGACGGCGCCCGGGGCAGGGGTGGGGGAGGGGCAGGGGCAAGCGCCAGGCCTCCCGCGCCGCCGTACACCCTCTCTGACGCCCGCAAAGCCGGGACCAAAGCGCAGGCGCCCCGGCCCGCTGGGCCGGCCACGCCCACCGCCGCCCTGGCGCGCAGGCGCCACTCACCCCGCCCCCGGCAGACTCGCCCCGACCCCGCCCCTCCTGGTTGCTCTGGAGACGGTGGCCACTGGCGCGAGGTGCCCAAGCCCGGGAGAGGGAAGACGGTGGTGAGGGATTGGGGGAGGGGGCGGGGAGGCGTTTTCTGCCCTCGGGAGTGGTCCCCGGTGGCAGTGCCGGGACAGATGAGGCCAATAGGCATCCTGCCGAAACCCACCCGATGCCCTTCGGGCAGCGCGTCCACTGCCAGGAAAACCTCCAGCGCTGGGGGAAGCGGGCTTCCAAAATGTATACACCGAATGCCACCAGGAGGCCACGGGGACGCGACGGAAGGGGTGGCCGACGTGGGTGGAGCCTGCTGGGTGGGGACTGGGCCAGGAGAGAAGCTCTGCTATGCTGTCCTGGACAGTTGTTCCCTCCCGTCTGTCTGGCGAAAAGCCAAGAGACAGAAGAAGCTCCAGGAACAAGAGAGCGGCTCCCTTGCCCAAAGTCAGAGGCAAAACTTCCACCGCTAGGGGCCACTGTAGGATAGGAATAGTTCCTCCCTCACACTTGCTGGGGGGCAGAGGGCTGAGTTCTAAGGCAGGGGGAGGGGCAGGGCCCCTTGCAGAAGGGGCTGTGGGGGAAGGGACCCCTGGGCCAGATCTGGGGCTGCTGGGAGAGCCCCCTCTCCATGCCATAGCTCACCTGACCCAGGCCAAGGGTCTGGGTTGGGCCAGGCTGCCAGCCAGACCCGTCTGAAGAGGGGTTTCCTTGCCCACCAAAGTCCCCGAGGCCTCCTCAAGCGGGGGCCTACCTAGGGCCGGCCGGCGTTGCCCTGCAGGTCTCTCCCACGGCCATGGTCACAGACATGCTGTCTCCCATCGCCGTCACCTCCACCTTGTGTCAGGGGAACCCCGGCCTTTCCCACCGGTGACCTGCGGGCTTCGGCCTGGGCTCCCGGCCAGGCCTGCAGAGGCCTGTCTCCCGGAGAGCACAGGCCCAGAGTCTTCCCTCTCCCTTGTCAAGGACCTCTCTTTCTCTGCGTTTCTTTGGTGGGACGAGAGGGGCCCCAGAGCACCCCGACGACTCTGAGCAATCGGCCTGCCCTTTCTCCTCTCGCCCACCTTTTTGGGACCGGACGAACGAACGAGCATTTCTCTCGGCTCTGGGGCCGGGGGACGCAAAACGAAACTGCTTACCTATTGGGTGGTGAGACACTTGCGTGGAAATCATTTCTGCTCACTTGAGGCAGGCACTGCGGTCAAGTGGGCTTACAGGTCCAGGGGTTCCATGGACCGGGTATATTCTAAGCGGCCATCGTGACCGTCCAAAGCGGACGTATGGGTTGTTTGGGCCTTGACTCGAGTCGTAACCGTCCGTTTTGGGGGGAAAAAAAGTGAGAACCCATCATCTTAAGCACACTTCCCTCTGCCAGAGCACGCCACGCAACCAGGTGATGTTCCTACTGATTGCCGTTCCAAGCTACCGTAGCGGCCAATGCCGCAGGGATACTGTCCAGATTTCCAAAGCGAAGCAGATAGCCCTTCTCGCCGAGGCGCAGCTGCCTGGTCGATCAAGCCCCAGGCCCTGGTGCTCCTGAGGGCTGCGGGGACACCCAGGACTACGCTGCTGATGGCAGGTGGCTCCGGGCCTCAGTGCCCTGCCAGTGGGCTCTACTGGGGAATCCGTGCTCTCGCACGCGGGGGAGGGGGGATTCGGTTGCAGGGGGGCCTCCCTACACATGCCTCTTCTTCTGTCACTTTGGCTGCGGCTGAGCCTGGCACTGGGTGCGTGCATGCTCAGGAGACAGGCTTCTGCGTGTCTCTGGACAGGCCCCGCGCCAGCTGGGACCTGAGCCCCAGCGCAGGTGCACCACCTGCGCTCAGGTTCCTTGGACCGGCCCAGGTCAGCTGAGAGGGAGGAGAACACGGTCCTCACCGCGGAGGGAAGCAAAAGTGCCGACACCTGCCAGCGGGAGAGCCGCATCCAGCAGCCCTGTGGGATCTAAGCCCCCTCTCGCCCCATCCGCTGCCTCCCTCCTCAGCCCCTCCTTTCGGGGCGCCCGGACGGCGCCCGGGGCAGGGGTGGGGGAGGGGCAGGGGCAAGCGCCAGGCCTCCCGCGCCGCCGTACACCGCTCTCTGACGCCCGCAAAGCCGGGACCAAAGCGCAGGCGCCCCGGCCCGCTGGGCCGGCCACGCCCACCGCCGCCCTGGCGCGCAGGCGCCACTCACCCCGCCCCCGGCAGACTCGCCCCGACCCCGCCCCTCCTGGTTGCTCTGGAGACGGTGGCCACTGGCGCGAGGTGCCCAAGCCCGGGAGAGGGAAGACGGTGGTGAGGGATTGGGGGAGGGGGCGGGGAGGCGTTTTCTGCCCTCGGGAGTGGTCCCCGGTGGCAGTGCCGGGACAGATGAGGCCAATAGGCATCCTGCCAAAACCCACCCGATGCCCTTCGGGCAGCGCGTCCACTGCCAGGAAAACCTCCAGCGCTGGGGGAAGCGGGCTTCCAAAATGTATACACCGAATGCCACCAGGAGGCCACGGGGACGCGACGGAAGGGGTGGCCGACGTGGGTGGAGCCTGCTGGGTGGGGACTGGGCCAGGAGAGAAGCTCTGCTATGCTGTCCTGGACAGTTGTTCCCTCCCGTCTGTCTGGCGAAAAGCCAAGAGACAGAAGAAGCTCCAGGAACAAGAGAGCGGCTCCCTTGCCCAAAGTCAGAGGCAAAACTTCCACCGCTAGGGGCCACTGTAGGATAGGAATAGTTCCTCCCTCACACTTGCTGGGGGGCAGAGGGCTGAGTTCTAAGGCAGGGGGAGGGGCAGGGCCCCTTGCAGAAGGGGCTGTGGGGGAAGGGACCCCTGGGCCAGATCTGGGGCTGCTGGGAGAGCCCCCTCTCCATGCCATAGCTCACCTGACCCAGGCCAAGGGTCTGGGTTGGGCCAGGCTGCCAGCCAGACCCGTCTGAAGAGGGGTTTCCTTGCCCACCAAAGTCCCCGAGGCCTCCTCAAGCGGGGGCCTACCTAGGGCCGGCCGGCGTTGCCCTGCAGGTCTCTCCCACGGCCATGGTCACAGACATGCTGTCTCCCATCGCCGTCACCTCCACCTTGTGTCAGGGGAACCCCGGCCTTTCCCACCGGTGACCTGCGGGCTTCGGCCTGGGCTCCCGGCCAGGCCTGCAGAGGCCTGTCTCCCGGAGAGCACAGGCCCAGAGTCTTCCCTCTCCCTTGTCAAGGACCTCTCTTTCTCTGCGTTTCTTTGGTGGGACGAGAGGGGCCCCAGAGCACCCCGACGACTCTGAGCAATCGGCCTGCCCTTTCTCCTCTCGCCCACCTTTTTGGGACCGGACGAACGAACGAGCATTTCTCTCGGCTCTGGGGCCGGGGGACGCAAAACGAAACTGCTTACCTATTGGGTGGTGAGACACTTGCGTGGAAATCATTTCTGCTCACTTGAGGCAGGCACTGCGGTCAAGTGGGCTTACAGGTCCAGGGGTTCCATGGACCGGGTATATTCTAAGCGGCCATCGTGACCGTCCAAAGCGGACGTATGGGTTGTTTGGGCCTTGACTCGAGTCGTAACCGTCCGTTTTGGGGGGAAAAAAAGTGAGAACCCATCATCTTAAGCACACTTCCCTCTGCCAGAGCACGCCACGCAACCAGGTGATGTTCCTACTGATTGCCGTTCCAAGCTACCGTAGCGGCCAATGCCGCAGGGATACTGTCCAGATTTCCAAAGCGAAGCAGATAGCCCTTCTCGCCGAGGCGCAGCTGCCTGGTCGATCAAGCCCCAGGCCCTGGTGCTCCTGAGGGCTGCGGGGACACCCAGGACTACGCTGCTGATGGCAGGTGGCTCCGGGCCTCAGTGCCCTGCCAGTGGGCTCTACTGGGGAATCCGTGCTCTCGCACGCGGGGGAGGGGGGATTCGGTTGCAGGGGGGCCTCCCTACACATGCCTCTTCTTCTGTCACTTTGGCTGCGGCTGAGCCTGGCACTGGGTGCGTGCATGCTCAGGAGACAGGCTTCTGCGTGTCTCTGGACAGGCCCCGCGCCAGCTGGGACCTGAGCCCCAGCGCAGGTGCACCACCTGCGCTCAGGTTCCTTGGACCGGCCCAGGTCAGCTGAGAGGGAGGAGAACACGGTCCTCACCGCGGAGGGAAGCAAAAGTGCCGACACCTGCCAGCGGGAGAGCCGCATCCAGCAGCCCTGTGGGATCTAAGCCCCCTCTCGCCCCATCCGCTGCCTCCCTCCTCAGCCCCTCCTTTCGGGGCGCCCGGACGGCGCCCGGGGCAGGGGTGGGGGAGGGGCAGGGGCAAGCGCCAGGCCTCCCGCGCCGCCGTACACCGCTCTCTGACGCCCGCAAAGCCGGGACCAAAGCGCAGGCGCCCCGGCCCGCTGGGCCGGCCACGCCCACCGCCGCCCTGGCGCGCAGGCGCCACTCACCCCGCCCCCGGCAGACTCGCCCCGACCCCGCCCCTCCTGGTTGCTCTGGAGACGGTGGCCACTGGCGCGAGGTGCCCAAGCCCGGGAGAGGGAAGACGGTGGTGAGGGATTGGGGGAGGGGGCGGGGAGGCGTTTTCTGCCCTCGGGAGTGGTCCCCGGTGGCAGTGCCGGGACAGATGAGGCCAATAGGCATCCTGCCGAAACCCACCCGATGCCCTTCGGGCAGCGCGTCCACTGCCAGGAAAACCTCCAGCGCTGGGGGAAGCGGGCTTCCAAAATGTATACACCGAATGCCACCAGGAGGCCACGGGGACGCGACGGAAGGGGTGGCCGACGTGGGTGGAGCCTGCTGGGTGGGGACTGGGCCAGGAGAGAAGCTCTGCTATGCTGTCCTGGACAGTTGTTCCCTCCCGTCTGTCTGGCGAAAAGCCAAGAGACAGAAGAAGCTCCAGGAACAAGAGAGCGGCTCCCTTGCCCAAAGTCAGAGGCAAAACTTCCACCGCTAGGGGCCACTGTAGGATAGGAATAGTTCCTCCCTCACACTTGCTGGGGGGCAGAGGGCTGAGTTCTAAGGCAGGGGGAGGGGCAGGGCCCCTTGCAGAAGGGGCTGTGGGGGAAGGGACCCCTGGGCCAGATCTGGGGCTGCTGGGAGAGCCCCCTCTCCATGCCATAGCTCACCTGACCCAGGCCAAGGGTCTGGGTTGGGCCAGGCTGCCAGCCAGACCCGTCTGAAGAGGGGTTTCCTTGCCCACCAAAGTCCCCGAGGCCTCCTCAAGCGGGGGCCTACCTAGGGCCGGCCGGCGTTGCCCTGCAGGTCTCTCCCACGGCCATGGTCACAGACATGCTGTCTCCCATCGCCGTCACCTCCACCTTGTGTCAGGGGAACCCCGGCCTTTCCCACCGGTGACCTGCGGGCTTCGGCCTGGGCTCCCGGCCAGGCCTGCAGAGGCCTGTCTCCCGGAGAGCACAGGCCCAGAGTCTTCCCTCTCCCTTGTCAAGGACCTCTCTTTCTCTGCGTTTCTTTGGTGGGACGAGAGGGGCCCCAGAGCACCCCGACGACTCTGAGCAATCGGCCTGCCCTTTCTCCTCTCGCCCACCTTTTTGGGACCGGACGAACGAACGAGCATTTCTCTCGGCTCTGGGGCCGGGGGACGCAAAACGAAACTGCTTACCTATTGGGTGGTGAGACACTTGCGTGGAAATCATTTCTGCTCACTTGAGGCAGGCACTGCGGTCAAGTGGGCTTACAGGTCCAGGGGTTCCATGGACCGGGTATATTCTAAGCGGCCATCGTGACCGTCCAAAGCGGACGTATGGGTTGTTTGGGCCTTGACTCGAGTCGTAACCGTCCGTTTTGGGGGGAAAAAAAGTGAGAACCCATCATCTTAAGCACACTTCCCTCTGCCAGAGCACGCCACGCAACCAGGTGATGTTCCTACTGATTGCCGTTCCAAGCTACCGTAGCGGCCAATGCCGCAGGGATACTGTCCAGATTTCCAAAGCGAAGCAGATAGCCCTTCTCGCCGAGGCGCAGCTGCCTGGTCGATCAAGCCCCAGGCCCTGGTGCTCCTGAGGGCTGCGGGGACACCCAGGACTACGCTGCTGATGGCAGGTGGCTCCGGGCCTCAGTGCCCTGCCAGTGGGCTCTACTGGGGAATCCGTGCTCTCGCACGCGGGGGAGGGGGGATTCGGTTGCAGGGGGGCCTCCCTACACATGCCTCTTCTTCTGTCACTTTGGCTGCGGCTGAGCCTGGCACTGGGTGCGTGCATGCTCAGGAGACAGGCTTCTGCGTGTCTCTGGACAGGCCCCGCGCCAGCTGGGACCTGAGCCCCAGCGCAGGTGCACCACCTGCGCTCAGGTTCCTTGGACCGGCCCAGGTCAGCTGAGAGGGAGGAGAACACGGTCCTCACCGCGGAGGGAAGCAAAAGTGCCGACACCTGCCAGCGGGAGAGCCGCATCCAGCAGCCCTGTGGGATCTAAGCCCCCTCTCGCCCCATCCGCTGCCTCCCTCCTCAGCCCCTCCTTTCGGGGCGCCCGGACGGCGCCCGGGGCAGGGGTGGGGGAGGGGCAGGGGCAAACGCCAGGCCTCCCGCGCCGCCGTACACCGCTCTCTGACGCCCGCAATGCCGGGACCAAAGCGCAGGCGCCCCGGCCCGCTGGGCCGGCCACGCCCACCGCCGCCCTGGCGCGCAGGCGCCACTCACCCCGCCCCCGGCAGACTCGCCCCGACCCCGCCCCTCCTGGTTGCTCTGGAGACGGTGGCCACTGGCGCGAGGTGCCCAAGCCCGGGAGAGGGAAGACGGTGGTGAGGGATTGGGGGAGGGGGCGGGGAGGCGTTTTCTGCCCTCGGGAGTGGTCCCCGGTGGCAGTGCCGGGACAGATGAGGCCAATAGGCATCCTGCCGAAACCCACCCGATGCCCTTCGGGCAGCGCGTCCACTGCCAGGAAAACCTCCAGCGCTGGGGGAAGCGGGCTTCCAAAATGTATACACCGAATGCCACCAGGAGGCCACGGGGACGCGACGGAAGGGGTGGCCGACGTGGGTGGAGCCTGCTGGGTGGGGACTGGGCCAGGAGAGAAGCTCTGCTATGCTGTCCTGGACAGTTGTTCCCTCCCGTCTGTCTGGCGAAAAGCCAAGAGACAGAAGAAGCTCCAGGAACAAGAGAGCGGCTCCCTTGCCCAAAGTCAGAGGCAAAACTTCCACCGCTAGGGGCCACTGTAGGATAGGAATAGTTCCTCCCTCACACTTGCTGGGGGGCAGAGGGCTGAGTTCTAAGGCAGGGGGAGGGGCAGGGCCCCTTGCAGAAGGGGCTGTGGGGGAAGGGACCCCTGGGCCAGATCTGGGGCTGCTGGGAGAGCCCCCTCTCCATGCCATAGCTCACCTGACCCAGGCCAAGGGTCTGGGTTGGGCCAGGCTGCCAGCCAGACCCGTCTGAAGAGGGGTTTCCTTGCCCACCAAAGTCCCCGAGGCCTCCTCAAGCGGGGGCCTACCTAGGGCCGGCCGGCGTTGCCCTGCAGGTCTCTCCCACGGCCATGGTCACAGACATGCTGTCTCCCATCGCCGTCACCTCCACCTTGTGTCAGGGGAACCCCGGCCTTTCCCACCGGTGACCTGCGGGCTTCGGCCTGGGCTCCCGGCCAGGCCTGCAGAGGCCTGTCTCCCGGAGAGCACAGGCCCAGAGTCTTCCCTCTCCCTTGTCAAGGACCTCTCTTTCTCTGCGTTTCTTTGGTGGGACGAGAGGGGCCCCAGAGCACCCCGACGACTCTGAGCAATCAGCCTGCCCTTTCTCCTCTCGCCCACCTTTTTGGGACCGGACGAACGAACGAGCATTTCTCTCGGCTCTGGGGCCGGGGGATGCAAAACGAAACTGCTTACCTATTGGGTGGTGAGACACTTGCGTGGAAATCATTTCTGCTCACTTGAGGCAGGCACTGCGGTCAAGTGGGCTTACAGGTCCAGGGGTTCCATGGACCGGGTATATTCTAAGCGGCCATCGTGACCGTCCAAAGCGGACGTATGGGTTGTTTGGGCCTTGACTCGAGTCGTAACCGTCCGTTTTGGGGGGAAAAAAAGTGAGAACCCATCATCTTAAGCACACTTCCCTCTGCCAGAGCACGCCACGCAACCAGGTGATGTTCCTACTGATTGCCGTTCCAAGCTACCGTAGCGGCCAATGCCGCAGGGATACTGTCCAGATTTCCAAAGCGAAGCAGATAGCCCTTCTCGCCGAGGCGCAGCTGCCTGGTCGATCAAGCCCCAGGCCCTGGTGCTCCTGAGGGCTGCGGGGACACCCAGGACTACGCTGCTGATGGCAGGTGGCTCCGGGCCTCAGTGCCCTGCCAGTGGGCTCTACTGGGGAATCCGTGCTCTCGCACGCGGGGGAGGGGGGATTCGGTTGCAGGGGGGCCTCCCTACACATGCCTCTTCTTCTGTCACTTTGGCTGCGGCTGAGCCTGGCACTGGGTGCGTGCATGCTCAGGAGACAGGCTTCTGCGTGTCTCTGGACAGGCCCCGCGCCAGCTGGGACCTGAGCCCCAGCGCAGGTGCACCACCTGCGCTCAGGTTCCTTGGACCGGCCCAGGTCAGCTGAGAGGGAGGAGAACACGGTCCTCACCGCGGAGGGAAGCAAAAGTGCCGACACCTGCCAGCGGGAGAGCCGCATCCAGCAGCCCTGTGGGATCTAAGCCCCCTCTCGCCCCATCCGCTGCCTCCCTCCTCAGCCCCTCCTTTCGGGGCGCCCGGACGGCGCCCGGGGCAGGGGTGGGGGAGGGGCAGGGGCAAACGCCAGGCCTCCCGCGCCGCCGTACACCGCTCTCTGACGCCCGCAATGCCGGGACCAAAGCGCAGGCGCCCCGGCCCGCTGGGCCGGCCACGCCCACCGCCGCCCTGGCGCGCAGGCGCCACTCACCCCGCCCCCGGCAGACTCGCCCCGCCCCCGCCCCTCCTGGTTGCTCTGGAGACGGTGGCCACTGGCGCGAGGTGCCCAAGCCCGGGAGAGGGAAGACGGTGGTGAGGGATTGGGGGAGGGGGCGGGGAGGCGTTTTCTGCCCTCGGGAGTGGTCCCCGGTGGCAGTGCCGGGACAGATGAGGCCAATAGGCATCCTGCCGAAACCCACCCGATGCCCTTCGGGCAGCGCGTCCACTGCCAGGAAAACCTCCAGCGCTGGGGGAAGCGGGCTTCCAAAATGTATACACCGAATGCCACCAGGAGGCCACGGGGACGCGACGGAAGGGGTGGCCGACGTGGGTGGAGCCTGCTGGGTGGGGACTGGGCCAGGAGAGAAGCTCTGCTATGCTGTCCTGGACAGTTGTTCCCTCCCGTCTGTCTGGCGAAAAGCCAAGAGACAGAAGAAGCTCCAGGAACAAGAGAGCGGCTCCCTTGCCCAAAGTCAGAGGCAAAACTTCCACCGCTAGGGGCCACTGTAGGATAGGAATAGTTCCTCCCTCACACTTGCTGGGGGGCAGAGGGCTGAGTTCTAAGGCAGGGGGAGGGGCAGGGCCCCTTGCAGAAGGGGCTGTGGGGGAAGGGACCCCTGGGCCAGATCTGGGGCTGCTGGGAGAGCCCCCTCTCCATGCCATAGCTCACCTGACCCAGGCCAAGGGTCTGGGTTGGGCCAGGCTGCCAGCCAGACCCGTCTGAAGAGGGGTTTCCTTGCCCACCAAAGTCCCCGAGGCCTCCTCAAGCGGGGGCCTACCTAGGGCCGGCCGGCGTTGCCCTGCAGGTCTCTCCCACGGCCATGGTCACAGACATGCTGTCTCCCATCGCCGTCACCTCCACCTTGTGTCAGGGGAACCCCGGCCTTTCCCACCGGTGACCTGCGGGCTTCGGCCTGGGCTCCCGGCCAGGCCTGCAGAGGCCTGTCTCCCGGAGAGCACAGGCCCAGAGTCTTCCCTCTCCCTTGTCAAGGACCTCTCTTTCTCTGCGTTTCTTTGGTGGGACGAGAGGGGCCCCAGAGCACCCCGACGACTCTGAGCAATCAGCCTGCCCTTTCTCCTCTCGCCCACCTTTTTGGGACCGGACGAACGAACGAGCATTTCTCTCGGCTCTGGGGCCGGGGGACGCAAAACGAAACTGCTTACCTATTGGGTGGTGAGACACTTGCGTGGAAATCATTTCTGCTCACTTGAGGCAGGCACTGCGGTCAAGTGGGCTTACAGGTCCAGGGGTTCCATGGACCGGGTATATTCTAAGCGGCCATCGTGACCGTCCAAAGCGGACGTATGGGTTGTTTGGGCCTTGACTCGAGTCGTAACCGTCCGTTTTGGGGGGAAAAAAAGTGAGAACCCATCATCTTAAGCACACTTCCCTCTGCCAGAGCACGCCACGCAACCAGGTGATGTTCCTACTGATTGCCGTTCCAAGCTACCGTAGCGGCCAATGCCGCAGGGATACTGTCCAGATTTCCAAAGCGAAGCAGATAGCCCTTCTCGCCGAGGCGCAGCTGCCTGGTCGATCAAGCCCCAGGCCCTGGTGCTCCTGAGGGCTGCGGGGACACCCAGGACTACGCTGCTGATGGCAGGTGGCTCCAGGCCTCAGTGCCCTGCCAGTGGGCTCTACTGGGGAATCCGTGCTCTCGCACGCGGGGGAGGGGGGATTCGGTTGCAGGGGGGCCTCCCTACACATGCCTCTTCTTCTGTCACTTTGGCTGCGGCTGAGCCTGGCACTGGGTGCGTGCATGCTCAGGAGACAGGCTTCTGCGTGTCTCTGGACAGGCCCCGCGCCAGCTGGGACCTGAGCCCCAGCGCAGGTGCACCACCTGCGCTCAGGTTCCTTGGACCGGCCCAGGTCAGCTGAGAGGGAGGAGAACACGGTCCTCACCGCGGAGGGAAGCAAAAGTGCCGACACCTGCCAGCGGGAGAGCCGCATCCAGCAGCCCTGTGGGATCTAAGCCCCCTCTCGCCCCATCCGCTGCCTCCCTCCTCAGCCCCTCCTTTCGGGGCGCCCGGACGGCGCCCGGGGCAGGGGTGGGGGAGGGGCAGGGGCAAGCGCCAGGCCTCCCGCGCCGCCGTACACCGCTCTCTGACGCCCGCAAAGCCGGGACCAAAGCGCAGGCGCCCCGGCCCGCTGGGCCGGCCACGCCCACCGCCGCCCTGGCGCGCAGGCGCCACTCACCCCGCCCCCGGCAGACTCGCCCCGACCCCGCCCCTCCTGGTTGCTCTGGAGACGGTGGCCACTGGCGCGAGGTGCCCAAGCCCGGGAGAGGGAAGACGGTGGTGAGGGATTGGGGGAGGGGGCGGGGAGGCGTTTTCTGCCCTCGGGAGTGGTCCCCGGTGGCAGTGCCGGGACAGATGAGGCCAATAGGCATCCTGCCGAAACCCACCCGATGCCCTTCGGGCAGCGCGTCCACTGCCAGGAAAACCTCCAGCGCTGGGGGAAGCGGGCTTCCAAAATGTATACACCGAATGCCACCAGGAGGCCACGGGGACGCGACGGAAGGGGTGGCCGACGTGGGTGGAGCCTGCTGGGTGGGGACTGGGCCAGGAGAGAAGCTCTGCTATGCTGTCCTGGACAGTTGTTCCCTCCCGTCTGTCTGGCGAAAAGCCAAGAGACAGAAGAAGCTCCAGGAACAAGAGAGCGGCTCCCTTGCCCAAAGTCAGAGGCAAAACTTCCACCGCTAGGGGCCACTGTAGGATAGGAATAGTTCCTCCCTCACACTTGCTGGGGGGCAGAGGGCTGAGTTCTAAGGCAGGGGGAGGGGCAGGGCCCCTTGCAGAAGGGGCTGTGGGGGAAGGGACCCCTGGGCCAGATCTGGGGCTGCTGGGAGAGCCCCCTCTCCATGCCATAGCTCACCTGACCCAGGCCAAGGGTCTGGGTTGGGCCAGGCTGCCAGCCAGACCCGTCTGAAGAGGGGTTTCCTTGCCCACCAAAGTCCCCGAGGCCTCCTCAAGCGGGGGCCTACCTAGGGCCGGCCGGCGTTGCCCTGCAGGTCTCTCCCACGGCCATGGTCACAGACATGCTGTCTCCCATCGCCGTCACCTCCACCTTGTGTCAGGGGAACCCCGGCCTTTCCCACCGGTGACCTGCGGGCTTCGGCCTGGGCTCCCGGCCAGGCCTGCAGAGGCCTGTCTCCCGGAGAGCACAGGCCCAGAGTCTTCCCTCTCCCTTGTCAAGGACCTCTCTTTCTCTGCGTTTCTTTGGTGGGACGAGAGGGGCCCCAGAGCACCCCGACGACTCTGAGCAATCGGCCTGCCCTTTCTCCTCTCGCCCACCTTTTTGGGACCGGACGAACGAACGAGCATTTCTCTCGGCTCTGGGGCCGGGGGACGCAAAACGAAACTGCTTACCTATTGGGTGGTGAGACACTTGCGTGGAAATCATTTCTGCTCACTTGAGGCAGGCACTGCGGTCAAGTGGGCTTACAGGTCCAGGGGTTCCATGGACCGGGTATATTCTAAGCGGCCATCGTGACCGTCCAAAGCGGACGTATGGGTTGTTTGGGCCTTGACTCGAGTCGTAACTGTCCGTTTTGGGGGGAAAAAAAGTGAGAACCCATCATCTTAAGCACACTTCCCTCTGCCAGAGCACGCCACGCAACCAGGTGATGTTCCTACTGATTGCCGTTCCAAGCTACCGTAGCGGCCAATGCCGCAGGGATACTGTCCAGATTTCCAAAGCGAAGCAGATAGCCCTTCTCGCCGAGGCGCAGCTGCCTGGTCGATCAAGCCCCAGGCCCTGGTGCTCCTGAGGGCTGCGGGGACACCCAGGACTACGCTGCTGATGGCAGGTGGCTCCGGGCCTCAGTGCCCTGCCAGTGGGCTCTACTGGGGAATCCGTGCTCTCGCACGCGGGGGAGGGGGGATTCGGTTGCAGGGGGGCCTCCCTACACATGCCTCTTCTTCTGTCACTTTGGCTGCGGCTGAGCCTGGCACTGGGTGCGTGCATGCTCAGGAGACAGGCTTCTGCGTGTCTCTGGACAGGCCCCGCGCCAGCTGGGACCTGAGCCCCAGCGCAGGTGCACCACCTGCGCTCAGGTTCCTTGGACCGGCCCAGGTCAGCTGAGAGGGAGGAGAACACGGTCCTCACCGCGGAGGGAAGCAAAAGTGCCGACACCTGCCAGCGGGAGAGCCGCATCCAGCAGCCCTGTGGGATCTAAGCCCCCTCTCGCCCCATCCGCTGCCTCCCTCCTCAGCCCCTCCTTTCGGGGCGCCCGGACGGCGCCCGGGGCAGGGGTGGGGGAGGGGCAGGGGCAAAAGCCAGGCCTCCCGCGCCGCCGTACACCGCTCTCTGACGCCCGCAATGCCGGGACCAAAGCGCAGGCGCCCCGGCCCGCTGGGCCGGCCACGCCCACCGCCGCCCTGGCGCGCAGGCGCCACTCACCCCGCCCCCGGCAGACTCGCCCCAACCCCGCCCCTCCTGGTTGCTCTGGAGACGGTGGCCACTGGCGCGAGGTGCCCAAGCCCGGGAGAGGGAAGACGGTGGTGAGGGATTGGGGGAGGGGGCGGGGAGGCGTTTTCTGCCCTCGGGAGTGGTCCCCGGTGGCAGTGCCGGGACAGATGAGGCCAATAGGCATCCTGCCGAAACCCACCCGATGCCCTTCGGGCAGCGCGTCCACTGCCAGGAAAACCTCCAGCGCTGGGGGAAGCGGGCTTCCAAAATGTATACACCGAATGCCACCAGGAGGCCACGGGGACGCGACGGAAGGGGTGGCCGACGTGGGTGGAGCCTGCTGGGTGGGGACTGGGCCAGGAGAGAAGCTCTGCTATGCTGTCCTGGACAGTTGTTCCCTCCCGTCTGTCTGGCGAAAAGCCAAGAGACAGAAGAAGCTCCAGGAACAAGAGAGCGGCTCCCTTGCCCAAAGTCAGAGGCAAAACTTCCACCGCTAGGGGCCACTGTAGGATAGGAATAGTTCCTCCCTCACACTTGCTGGGGGGCAGAGGGCTGAGTTCTAAGGCAGGGGGAGGGGCAGGGCCCCTTGCAGAAGGGGCTGTGGGGGAAGGGACCCCTGGGCCAGATCTGGGGCTGCTGGGAGAGCCCCCTCTCCATGCCATAGCTCACCTGACCCAGGCCAAGGGTCTGGGTTGGGCCAGGCTGCCAGCCAGACCCGTCTGAAGAGGGGTTTCCTTGCCCACCAAAGTCCCCGAGGCCTCCTCAAGCGGGGGCCTACCTAGGGCCGGCCGGCGTTGCCCTGCAGGTCTCTCCCACGGCCATGGTCACAGACATGCTGTCTCCCATCGCCGTCACCTCCACCTTGTGTCAGGGGAACCCCGGCCTTTCCCACCGGTGACCTGCGGGCTTCGGCCTGGGCTCCCGGCCAGGCCTGCAGAGGCCTGTCTCCCGGAGAGCACAGGCCCAGAGTCTTCCCTCTCCCTTGTCAAGGACCTCTCTTTCTCTGCGTTTCTTTGGTGGGACGAGAGGGGCCCCAGAGCACCCCGACGACTCTGAGCAATCAGCCTGCCCTTTCTCCTCTCGCCCACCTTTTTGGGACCGGACGAACGAACGAGCATTTCTCTCGGCTCTGGGGCCGGGGGATGCAAAACGAAACTGCTTACCTATTGGGTGGTGAGACACTTGCGTGGAAATCATTTCTGCTCACTTGAGGCAGGCACTGCGGTCAAGTGGGCTTACAGGTCCAGGGGTTCCATGGACCGGGTATATTCTAAGCGGCCATCGTGACCGTCCAAAGCGGACGTATGGGTTGTTTGGGCCTTGACTCGAGTCGTAACCGTCCGTTTTGGGGGGAAAAAAAGTGAGAACCCATCATCTTAAGCACACTTCCCTCTGCCAGAGCACGCCACGCAACCAGGTGATGTTCCTACTGATTGCCGTTCCAAGCTACCGTAGCGGCCAATGCCGCAGGGATACTGTCCAGATTTCCAAAGCGAAGCAGATAGCCCTTCTCGCCGAGGCGCAGCTGCCTGGTCGATCAAGCCCCAGGCCCTGGTGCTCCTGAGGGCTGCGGGGACACCCAGGACTACGCTGCTGATGGCAGGTGGCTCCGGGCCTCAGTGCCCTGCCAGTGGGCTCTACTGGGGAATCCGTGCTCTCGCACGCGGGGGAGGGGGGATGCGGTTGCAGGGGGGCCTCCCTACACATGCCTCTTCTTCTGTCACTTTGGCTGCGGCTGAGCCTGGCACTGGGTGCGTGCATGCTCAGGAGACAGGCTTCTGCGTGTCTCTGGACAGGCCCCGTGCCAGCGGGGACCTGAGCCCCAGCGCAGGTGCACCACCTGCGCTCAGGTTCCTTGGACCGGCCCAGGTTAGCTGAGAGGGAGGAGAACACGGTCCTCACCGCGGAGGGAAGCAAAAGTGCCGACACCTGCCAGCGGGAGAGCCGCATCCAGCAGCCCTGTGGGATCTAAGCCCCCTCTCGCCCCATCCGCTGCCTCCCTCCTCAGCCCCTCCTTTCGGGGCACCCGGACGGCGCCCGGGGCAGGGGTGGGGGAGGGGCAGGGGCAAGCGCCAGGCCTCCCGCGCCGCCGTACACCGCTCTCTGACGCCCGCAAAGCCGGGACCAAAGCGCAGGCGCCCCGGCCGCTGGGCCGGCCACGCCCACCGCCGCCCTGGCGCGCAGGCGCCACTCACCCCGCCCCCGGCAGACTCGCCCCGACCCCGCCCCTCCTGGTTGCTCTGGAGACGGTGGCCACTGGCGCGAGGTGCCCAAGCCCGGGAGAGGGAAGACGGTGGTGAGGGATTGGGGGAGGGGGCGGGGAGGCGTTTTCTGCCCTCGGGAGTGGTCCCCGGTGGCAGTGCCGGGACAGATGAGGCCAATAGGCATCCTGCCGAAACCCACCCGATGCCCTTCGGGCAGCGCGTCCACTGCCAGGAAAACCTCCAGCGCTGGGGGAAGCGGGCTTCCAAAATGTATACACCGAATGCCACCAGGAGGCCACGGGGACGCGACGGAAGGGGTGGCCGACGTGGGTGGAGCCTGCTGGGTGGGGACTGGGCCAGGAGAGAAGCTCTGCTATGCTGTCCTGGACAGTTGTTCCCTCCCGTCTGTCTGGCGAAAAGCCAAGAGACAGAAGAAGCTCCAGGAACAAGAGAGCAGCTCCCTTGCCCAAAGTCAGAGGCAAAACTTCCACCGCTAGGGGCCACTGTAGGATAGGAATAGTTCCTCCCTCACACTTGCTGGGGGGCAGAGGGCTGAGTTCTAAGGCAGGGGGAGGGGCAGGGCCCCTTGCAGAAGGGGCTGTGGGGGAAGGGACCCCTGGGCCAGATCTGGGGCTGCTGGGAGAGCCCCCTCTCCATGCCATAGCTCACCTGACCCAGGCCAAGGGTCTGGGTTGGGCCAGGCTGCCAGCCAGACCCGTCTGAAGAGGGGTTTCCTTGCCCACCAAAGTCCCCGAGGCCTCCTCAAGCGGGGGCCTACCTAGGGCCGGCCGGCGTTGCCCTGCAGGTCTCTCCCACGGCCATGGTCACAGACATGCTGTCTCCCATCGCCGTCACCTCCACCTTGTGTCAGGGGAACCCCGGCCTTTCCCACCGGTGACCTGCGGGCTTCGGCCTGGGCTCCCGGCCAGGCCTGCAGAGGCCTGTCTCCCGGAGAGCACAGGCCCAGAGTCTTCCCTCTCCCTTGTCAAGGACCTCTCTTTCTCTGCGTTTCTTTGGTGGGACGAGAGGGGCCCCAGAGCACCCCGACGACTCTGAGCAATCGGCCTGCCCTTTCTCCTCTCGCCCACCTTTTTGGGACCGGACGAACGAACGAGCATTTCTCTCGGCTCTGGGGCCGGGGGACGCAAAACGAAACTGCTTACCTATTGGGTGGTGAGACACTTGCGTGGAAATCATTTCTGCTCACTTGAGGCAGGCACTGCGGTCAAGTGGGCTTACAGGTCCAGGGGTTCCATGGACCGGGTATATTCTAAGCGGCCATCGTGACCGTCCAAAGCGGACGTATGGGTTGTTTGGGCCTTGACTCGAGTCGTAACCGTCCGTTTTGGGGGGAAAAAAAGTGAGAACCCATCATCTTAAGCACACTTCCCTCTGCCAGAGCACGCCACGCAACCAGGTGATGTTCCTACTGATTGCCGTTCCAAGCTACCGTAGCGGCCAATGCCGCAGGGATACTGTCCAGATTTCCAAAGCGAAGCAGATAGCCCTTCTCGCCGAGGCGCAGCTGCCTGGTCGATCAAGCCCCAGGCCCTGGTGCTCCTGAGGGCTGCGGGGACACCCAGGACTACGCTGCTGATGGCAGGTGGCTCCGGGCCTCAGTGCCCTGCCAGTGGGCTCTACTGGGGAATCCGTGCTCTCGCACGCGGGGGAGGGGGGATTCGGTTGCAGGGGGGCCTCCCTACACATGCCTCTTCTTCTGTCACTTTGGCTGCGGCTGAGCCTGGCACTGGGTGCGTGCATGCTCAGGAGACAGGCTTCTGCGTGTCTCTGGACAGGCCCCGCGCCAGCTGGGACCTGAGCCCCAGCGCAGGTGCACCACCTGCGCTCAGGTTCCTTGGACCGGCCCAGGTCAGCTGAGAGGGAGGAGAACACGGTCCTCACCGCGGAGGGAAGCAAAAGTGCCTACACCTGCCAGCGGGAGAGCCGCATCCAGCAGCCCTGTGGGATCTAAGCCCCCTCTCGCCCCATCCGCTGCCTCCCTCCTCAGCCCCTCCTTTCGGGGCGCCCGGACGGCGCCCGGGGCAGGGGTGGGGGAGGGGCAGGGGCAAACGCCAGGCCTCCCGCGCCGCCGTACACCGCTCTCTGACGCCCGCAATGCCGGGACCAAAGCGCAGGCGCCCCGGCCCGCTGGGCCGGCCACGCCCACCGCCGCCCTGGCGCGCAGGCGCCACTCACCCCGCCCCCGGCAGACTCGCCCCAACCCCGCCCCTCCTGGTTGCTCTGGAGACGGTGGCCACTGGCGCGAGGTGCCCAAGCCCGGGAGAGGGAAGACGGTGGTGAGGGATTGGGGGAGGGGGCGGGGAGGCGTTTTCTGCCCTCGGGAGTGGTCCCCGGTGGCAGTGCCGGGACAGATGAGGCCAATAGGCATCCTGCCGAAACCCACCCGATGCCCTTCGGGCAGCGCGTCCACTGCCAGGAAAACCTCCAGCGCTGGGGGAAGCGGGCTTCCAAAATGTATACACCGAATGCCACCAGGAGGCCACGGGGACGCGACGGAAGGGGTGGCCGACGTGGGTGGAGCCTGCTGGGTGGGGACTGGGCCAGGAGAGAAGCTCTGCTATGCTGTCCTGGACAGTTGTTCCCTCCCGTCTGTCTGGCGAAAAGCCAAGAGACAGAAGAAGCTCCAGGAACAAGAGAGCGGCTCCCTTGCCCAAAGTCAGAGGCAAAACTTCCACCGCTAGGGGCCACTGTAGGATAGGAATAGTTCCTCCCTCACACTTGCTGGGGGGCAGAGGGCTGAGTTCTAAGGCAGGGGGAGGGGCAGGGCCCCTTGCAGAAGGGGCTGTGGGGGAAGGGACCCCTGGGCCAGATCTGGGGCTGCTGGGAGAGCCCCCTCTCCATGCCATAGCTCACCTGACCCAGGCCAAGGGTCTGGGTTGGGCCAGGCTGCCAGCCAGACCCGTCTGAAGAGGGGTTTCCTTGCCCACCAAAGTCCCCGAGGCCTCCTCAAGCGGGGGCCTACCTAGGGCCGGCCGGCGTTGCCCTGCAGGTCTCTCCCACGGCCATGGTCACAGACATGCTGTCTCCCATCGCCGTCACCTCCACCTTGTGTCAGGGGAACCCCGGCCTTTCCCACCGGTGACCTGCGGGCTTCGGCCTGGGCTCCCGGCCAGGCCTGCAGAGGCCTGTCTCCCGGAGAGCACAGGCCCAGAGTCTTCCCTCTCCCTTGTCAAGGACCTCTCTTTCTCTGCGTTTCTTTGGTGGGACGAGAGGGGCCCCAGAGCACCCCGACGACTCTGAGCAATCAGCCTGCCCTTTCTCCTCTCGCCCACCTTTTTGGGACCGGACGAACGAACGAGCATTTCTCTCGGCTCTGGGGCCGGGGGATGCAAAACGAAACTGCTTACCTATTGGGTGGTGAGACACTTGCGTGGAAATCATTTCTGCTCACTTGAGGCAGGCACTGCGGTCAAGTGGGCTTACAGGTCCAGGGGTTCCATGGACCGGGTATATTCTAAGCGGCCATCGTGACCGTCCAAAGCGGACGTATGGGTTGTTTGGGCCTTGACTCGAGTCGTAACCGTCCGTTTTGGGGGGAAAAAAAGTGAGAACCCATCATCTTAAGCACACTTCCCTCTGCCAGAGCACGCCACGCAACCAGGTGATGTTCCTACTGATTGCCGTTCCAAGCTACCGTAGCGGCCAATGCCGCAGGGATACTGTCCAGATTTCCAAAGCGAAGCAGATAGCCCTTCTCGCCGAGGCGCAGCTGCCTGGTCGATCAAGCCCCAGGCCCTGGTGCTCCTGAGGGCTGCGGGGACACCCAGGACTACGCTGCTGATGGCAGGTGGCTCCGGGCCTCAGTGCCCTGCCAGTGGGCTCTACTGGGGAATCCGTGCTCTCGCACGCGGGGGAGGGGGGATGCGGTTGCAGGGGGGCCTCCCTACACATGCCTCTTCTTCTGTCACTTTGGCTGCGGCTGAGCCTGGCACTGGGTGCGTGCATGCTCAGGAGACAGGCTTCTGCGTGTCTCTGGACAGGCCCCGTGCCAGCGGGGACCTGAGCCCCAGCGCAGGTGCACCACCTGCGCTCAGGTTCCTTGGACCGGCCCAGGTCAGCTGAGAGGGAGGAGAACACGGTCCTCACCGCGGAGGGAAGCAAAAGTGCCGACACCTGCCAGCGGGAGAGCCGCATCCAGCAGCCCTGTGGGATCTAAGCCCCCTCTCGCCCCATCCGCTGCCTCCCTCCTCAGCCCCTCCTTTCGGGGCACCCGGACGGCGCCCGGGGCAGGGGTGGGGGAGGGGCAGGGGCAAGCGCCAGGCCTCCCGCGCCGCCGTACACCGCTCTCTGACGCCCGCAAAGCCGGGACCAAAGCGCAGGCGCCCCGGCCGCTGGGCCGGCCACGCCCACCGCCGCCCTGGCGCGCAGGCGCCACTCACCCCGCCCCCGGCAGACTCGCCCCGACCCCGCCCCTCCTGGTTGCTCTGGAGACGGTGGCCACTGGCGCGAGGTGCCCAAGCCCGGGAGAGGGAAGACGGTGGTGAGGGATTGGGGGAGGGGGCGGGGAGGCGTTTTCTGCCCTCGGGAGTGGTCCCCGGTGGCAGTGCCGGGACAGATGAGGCCAATAGGCATCCTGCCGAAACCCACCCGATGCCCTTCGGGCAGCGCGTCCACTGCCAGGAAAACCTCCAGCGCTGGGGGAAGCGGGCTTCCAAAATGTATACACCGAATGCCACCAGGAGGCCACGGGGACGCGACGGAAGGGGTGGCCGACGTGGGTGGAGCCTGCTGGGTGGGGACTGGGCCAGGAGAGAAGCTCTGCTATGCTGTCCTGGACAGTTGTTCCCTCCCGTCTGTCTGGCGAAAAGCCAAGAGACAGAAGAAGCTCCAGGAACAAGAGAGCGGCTCCCTTGCCCAAAGTCAGAGGCAAAACTTCCACCGCTAGGGGCCACAGTAGAATAGGAATAGTTCCTTCCTCACACTTGCTGGGGGGCAGAGGGCTGAGTTCTAAGGCAGGGGGAGGGGCAGGGCCCCTTGCAGAAGGGGCTGTGGGGGAAGGGACCCCTGGGCCAAATCTGGGGCTGCTGGGAGAGCCCCCTCTCCATGCCATAGCTCACCTGACCCAGGCCAAGGGTCTGGGTTGGGCCAGGCTGCCAGCCAGACCCGTCTGAAGAGGGGTTTCCTTGCTCACCAAAGTCCCCGAGGCCTCCTCAAGCGGGGGCCTACCTAGGGCCGGCCGGCGTTGCCCTGCAGGTCTCTCCCACGGCCATGGTCACAGACATGCTGTCTCCCATCGCCGTCACCTCCACCTTGTGTCAGGGGAACACCGGCCTTTCCCACCGGTGACCTGCGGGCTTCGGCCTGGGCTCCCGGCCAGGCCTGCAGAGGCCTGTCTCCCGGAGAGCACAGGCCCAGAGTCTTCCCTCTCCCTTGTCAAGGACCTCTCTTTCTCTGCGTTTCTTTGGTGGGACGAGAGGGGCCCCAGAGCACCCCGACGACTCTGAGCAATCAGCCTGCCCTTTCTCCTCTCGCCCACCTTTTTGGGACCGGACGAACGAACGAGCATTTCTCTCGGCTCTGGGGCCGGGGGACGCAAAACGAAACTGCTTACCTATTGGGTGGTGAGACACTTGCGTGGAAATCATTTCTGCTCACTTGAGGCAGGCACTGCGGTCAAGTGGGCTTACAGGTCCAGGGGTTCCATGGACCGGGTATATTCTAAGCGGCCATCGTGACCGTCCAAAGCGGACGTATGGGTTGTTTGGGCCTTGACTCGAGTCGTAACCGTCCGTTTTGGGGGGAAAAAAAGTGAGAACCCATCATCTTAAGCACACTTCCCTCTGCCAGAGCACGCCACGCAACCAGGTGATGTTCCTACTGATTGCCGTTCCAAGCTACCGTAGCGGCCAATGCCGCAGGGATACTGTCCAGATTTCCAAAGCGAAGCAGATAGCCCTTCTCGCCGAGGCGCAGCTGCCTGGTCGATCAAGCCCCAGGCCCTGGTGCTCCTGAGGGCTGCGGGGACACCCAGGACTACGCTGCTGATGGCAGGTGGCTCCGGGCCTCAGTGCCCTGCCAGTGGGCTCTACTGGGGAATCCGTGCTCTCGCACGTGGGGGAGGGGGGATTCGGTTGCAGGGGAGCCTCCCTACACATGCCTCTTCTTCTGTCACTTTGGCTGCGGCTGAGCCTGGCACTGGGTGCGTGCATGCTCAGGAGACAGGCTTCTGCGTGTCTCTGGACAGGCCCCGTGCCAGCTGGGACCTGAGCCCCAGCGCAGGTGCACCACCTGTGCTCAGGTTCCTTGGACCGGCCCAGGTCAGCTGAGAGGGAGGAGAACACGGTCCTCACCGCGGAGGGAAGCAAAAGTGCCGACACCTGCCAGCGGGAGAGCCGCATCCAGCAGCCCTGTGGGATCTAAGCCCCCTCTCGCCCCATCCGCTGCCTCCCTCCTCAGCCCCTCCTTTCGGGGCGCCCGGACGGCGCCCGGGGCAGGGGTGGGGGAGGGGCAGGGGCAAGCGCCAGGCCTCCCGCGCCGCCGTACACCGCTCTCTGACGCCCGCAAAGCCGGGACCAAAGCGCAGGCGCCCCGGCCCGCTGGGCCGGCCACGCCCACCGCCGCCCTGGCGCGCAGGCGCCACTCACCCCGCCCCCGGCAGACTCGCCCCGACCCCGCCCCTCCTGCTTGCTCTGGAGACGGTGGCCACTGGCGCGAGGTGCCCAAGCCCGGGAGAGGGAAGACGGTGGTGAGGGATTGGGGGAGGGGGCGGGGAGGCGTTTTCTGCCCTCGGGAGTGGTCCCCGGTGGCAGTGCCGGGACAGATGAGGCCAATAGGCATCCTGCCGAAACCCACCCGATGCCCTTCGGGCAGCGCGTCCACTGCCAGGAAAACCTCCAGCGCTGGGGGAAGCGGGCTTCCAAAATGTATACACCGAATGCCACCAGGAGGCCACGGGGACGCGACGGAAGGGGTGGCCGACGTGGGTGGAGCCTGCTGGGTGGGGACTGGGCCAGGAGAGAAGCTCTGCTATGCTGTCCTGGACAGTTGTTCCCTCCCGTCTGTCTGGCGAAAAGCCAAGAGACAGAAGAAGCTCCAGGAACAAGAGAGCGGCTCCCTTGCCCAAAGTCAGAGGCAAAACTTCCACCGCTAGGGGCCACTGTAGGATAGGAATAGTTCCTTCCTCACACTTGCTGGGGGGCAGAGGGCTGAGTTCTAAGGCAGGGGGAGGGGCAGGGCCCCTTGCAGAAGGGGCTGTGGGGGAAGGGACCCCTGGGCCAGATCTGGGGCTGCTGGGAGAGCCCCCTCTCCATGCCATAGCTCACCTGACCCAGGCCAAGGGTCTGGGTTGGGCCAGGCTGCCAGCCAGACCCGTCTGAAGAGGGGTTTCCTTGCCCACCAAAGTCCCCAAGGCCTCCTCAAGCGGGGGCCTACCTAGGGCCGGCCGGCGTTGCCCTGCAGGTCTCTCCCACGGCCATGGTCACAGACATGCTGTCTCCCATCGCCGTCACCTCCACCTTGTGTCAGGGGAACCCCGGCCTTTCCCACCGGTGACCTGCGGGCTTCGGCCTGGGCTCCCGGCCAGGCCTGCAGAGGCCTGTCTCCCGGAGAGCACAGGCCCAGAGTCTTCCCTCTCCCTTGTCAAGGACCTCTCTTTCTCTGCGTTTCTTTGGTGGGACGAGAGGGGCCCCAGAGCACCCCGACGACTCTGAGCAATCGGCCTGCCCTTTCTCCTCTCGCCCACCTTTTTGGGACCGGACGAACGAACGAGCATTTCTCTCGGCTCTGGGGCCGGGGGACGCAAAACGAAACTGCTTACCTATTGGGTGGTGAGACACTTGCGTGGAAATCATTTCTGCTCACTTGAGGCAGGCACTGCGGTCAAGTGGGCTTACAGGTCCAGGGGTTCCATGGACCGGGTATATTCTAAGCGGCCATCGTGACCGTCCAAAGCGGACGTATGGGTTGTTTGGGCCTTGACTCGAGTCGTAACCGTCCGTTTTGGGGGGAAAAAAAGTGAGAACCCATCATCTTAAGCACACTTCCCTCTGCCAGAGCACGCCACGCAACCAGGTGATGTTCCTACTGATTGCCGTTCCAAGCTACCGTAGCGGCCAATGCCGCAGGGATACTGTCCAGATTTCCAAAGCGAAGCAGATAGCCCTTCTCGCCGAGGCGCAGCTGCCTGGTCGATCAAGCCCCAGGCCCTGGTGCTCCTGAGGGCTGCGGGGACACCCAGGACTACGCTGCTGATGGCAGGTGGCTCCGGGCCTCAGTGCCCTGCCAGTGGGCTCTACTGGGGAATCCGTGCTCTCGCACGTGGGGGAGGGGGGATTCGGTTGCAGGGGGGCCTCCCTACACATGCCTCTTCTTCTGTCACTTTGGCTGCGGCTGAGCCTGGCACTGGGTGCGTGCATGCTCAGGAGACAGGCTTCTGCGTGTCTCTGGACAGGCCCCGCGCCAGCTGGGACCTGAGCCCCAGCGCAGGTGCACCACCTGCGCTCAGGTTCCTTGGACCGGCCCAGGTCAGCTGAGAGGGAGGAGAACACGGTCCTCACCGCGGAGGGAAGCAAAAGTGCCGACACCTGCCAGCGGGAGAGCCGCATCCAGCAGCCCTGTGGGATCTAAGCCCCCTCTCGCCCCATCCGCTGCCTCCCTCCTCAGCCCCTCCTTTCGGGGCGCCCGGACGGCGCCCGGGGCAGGGGTGGGGGAGGGGCAGGGGCAAGCGCCAGGCCTCCCGCGCCGCCGTACACCGCTCTCTGACGCCCGCAAAGCCGGGACCAAAGCGCAGGCGCCCCGGCCCGCTGGGCCGGCCACGCCCACCGCCGCCCTGGCGCGCAGGCGCCACTCACCCCGCCCCCGGCAGACTCGCCCCGACCCCGCCCCTCCTGCTTGCTCTGGAGACGGTGGCCACTGGCGCGAGGTGCCCAAGCCCGGGAGAGGGAAGACGGTGGTGAGGGATTGGGGGAGGGGGCGGGGAGGCGTTTTCTGCCCTCGGGAGTGGTCCCCGGTGGCAGTGCCGGGACAGATGAGGCCAATAGGCATCCTGCCGAAACCCACCCGATGCCCTTCGGGCAGCGCGTCCACTGCCAGGAAAACCTCCAGCGCTGGGGGAAGCGGGCTTCCAAAATGTATACACCGAATGCCACCAGGAGGCCACGGGGACGCGACGGAAGGGGTGGCCGACGTGGGTGGAGCCTGCTGGGTGGGGACTGGGCCAGGAGAGAAGCTCTGCTATGCTGTCCTGGACAGTTGTTCCCTCCCGTCTGTCTGGCGAAAAGCCAAGAGACAGAAGAAGCTCCAGGAACAAGAGAGCGGCTCCCTTGCCCAAAGTCAGAGGCAAAACTTCCACCGCTAGGGGCCACTGTAGGATAGGAATAGTTCCTCCCTCACACTTGCTGGGGGGCAGAGGGCTGAGTTCTAAGGCAGGGGGAGGGGCAGGGCCCCTTGCAGAAGGGGCTGTGGGGGAAGGGACCCCTGGGCCAGATCTGGGGCTGCTGGGAGAGCCCCCTCTCCATGCCATAGCTCACCTGACCCAGGCCAAGGGTCTGGGTTGGGCCAGGCTGCCAGCCAGACCCGTCTGAAGAGGGGTTTCCTTGCCCACCAAAGTCCCCGAGGCCTCCTCAAGCGGGGGCCTACCTAGGGCCGGCCGGCGTTGCCCTGCAGGTCTCTCCCACGGCCATGGTCACAGACATGCTGTCTCCCATCGCCGTCACCTCCACCTTGTGTCAGGGGAACCCCGGCCTTTCCCACCGGTGACCTGCGGGCTTCGGCCTGGGCTCCCGGCCAGGCCTGCAGAGGCCTGTCTCCCGGAGAGCACAGGCCCAGAGTCTTCCCTCTCCCTTGTCAAGGACCTCTCTTTCTCTGCGTTTCTTTGGTGGGACGAGAGGGGCCCCAGAGCACCCCGACGACTCTGAGCAATCGGCCTGCCCTTTCTCCTCTCGCCCACCTTTTTGGGACCGGACGAACGAACGAGCATTTCTCTCGGCTCTGGGGCCGGGGGACGCAAAACGAAACTGCTTACCTATTGGGTGGTGAGACACTTGCGTGGAAATCATTTCTGCTCACTTGAGGCAGGCACTGCGGTCAAGTGGGCTTACAGGTCCAGGGGTTCCATGGACCGGGTATATTCTAAGCGGCCATCGTGACCGTCCAAAGCGGACGTATGGGTTGTTTGGGCCTTGACTCGAGTCGTAACCGTCCGTTTTGGGGGGAAAAAAAGTGAGAACCCATCATCTTAAGCACACTTCCCTCTGCCAGAGCACGCCACGCAACCAGGTGATGTTCCTACTGATTGCCGTTCCAAGCTACCGTAGCGGCCAATGCCGCAGGGATACTGTCCAGATTTCCAAAGCGAAGCAGATAGCCCTTCTCGCCGAGGCGCAGCTGCCTGGTCGATCAAGCCCCAGGCCCTGGTGCTCCTGAGGGCTGCGGGGACACCCAGGACTACGCTGCTGATGGCAGGTGGCTCCGGGCCTCAGTGCCCTGCCAGTGGGCTCTACTGGGGAATCCGTGCTCTCGCACGCGGGGGAGGGGGGATTCGGTTGCAGGGGGGCCTCCCTACACATGCCTCTTCTTCTGTCACTTTGGCTGCGGCTGAGCCTGGCACTGGGTGCGTGCATGCTCAGGAGACAGGCTTCTGCGTGTCTCTGGACAGGCCCCGCGCCAGCTGGGACCTGAGCCCCAGCGCAGGTGCACCACCTGCGCTCAGGTTCCTTGGACCGGCCCAGGTCAGCTGAGAGGGAGGAGAACACGGTCCTCACCGCGGAGGGAAGCAAAAGTGCCGACACCTGCCAGCGGGAGAGCCGCATCCAGCAGCCCTGTGGGATCTAAGCCCCCTCTCGCCCCATCCGCTGCCTCCCTCCTCAGCCCCTCCTTTCGGGGCGCCCGGACGGCGCCCGGGGCAGGGGTGGGGGAGGGGCAGGGGCAAGCGCCAGGCCTCCCGCGCCGCCGTACACCGCTCTCTGACGCCCGCAAAGCCGGGACC
Source organism: Dasypus novemcinctus (assembly GCF_030445035.2). Taxonomy (NCBI): domain Eukaryota; kingdom Metazoa; phylum Chordata; class Mammalia; order Cingulata; family Dasypodidae; genus Dasypus; species Dasypus novemcinctus. The sequence continues at coordinate 10,632 of NW_026688378.1, read as the reverse complement.
AAAGCGCAGGCGCCCCGGCCCGCTGGGCCGGCCACGCCCACCGCCGCCCTGGCGCGCCCCCGGCAGACTCGCCCCGCCCCGGGCAGACTCGCCCCGACCCCGCCCCTCCTGGTTGCTCTGGAGACGGTGGCCACTGGCGCGAGGTGCCCAAGCCCGGGAGAGGGAAGACGGTGGTGAGGGATTGGGGGAGGGGGCGGGGAGGCGTTTTCTGCCCTCGGGAGTGGTCCCCGGTGGCAGTGCCGGGACAGATGAGGCCAATAGGCATCCTGCCGAAACCCACCCGATGCCCTTCGGGCAGCGCGTCCACTGCCAGGAAAACCTCCAGCGCTGGGGGAAGCGGGCTTCCAAAATGTATACACCGAATGCCACCAGGAGGCCACGGGGACGCGACGGAAGGGGTGGCCGACGTGGGTGGAGCCTGCTGGGTGGGGACTGGGCCAGGAGAGAAGCTCTGCTATGCTGTCCTGGACAGTTGTTCCCTCCCGTCTGTCTGGCGAAAAGCCAAGAGACAGAAGAAGCTCCAGGAACAAGAGAGCGGCTCCCTTGCCCAAAGTCAGAGGCAAAACTTCCACCGCTAGGGGCCACTGTAGGATAGGAATAGTTCCTCCCTCACACTTGCTGGGGGGCAGAGGGCTGAGTTCTAAGGCAGGGGGAGGGGCAGGGCCCCTTGCAGAAGGGGCTGTGGGGGAAGGGACCCCTGGGCCAGATCTGGGGCTGCTGGGAGAGCCCCCTCTCCATGCCATAGCTCACCTGACCCAGGCCAAGGGTCTGGGTTGGGCCAGGCTGCCAGCCAGACCCGTCTGAAGAGGGGTTTCCTTGCCCACCAAAGTCCCCGAGGCCTCCTCAAGCGGGGGCCTACCTAGGGCCGGCCGGCGTTGCCCTGCAGGTCTCTCCCACGGCCATGGTCACAGACATGCTGTCTCCCATCGCCGTCACCTCCACCTTGTGTCAGGGGAACCCCGGCCTTTCCCACCGGTGACCTGCGGGCTTCGGCCTGGGCTCCCGGCCAGGCCTGCAGAGGCCTGTCTCCCGGAGAGCACAGGCCCAGAGTCTTCCCTCTCCCTTGTCAAGGACCTCTCTTTCTCTGCGTTTCTTTGGTGGGACGAGAGGGGCCCCAGAGCACCCCGACGACTCTGAGCAATCGGCCTGCCCTTTCTCCTCTCGCCCACCTTTTTGGGACCGGACGAACGAACGAGCATTTCTCTCGGCTCTGGGGCCGGGGGACGCAAAACGAAACTGCTTACCTATTGGGTGGTGAGACACTTGCGTGGAAATCATTTCTGCTCACTTGAGGCAGGCACTGCGGTCAAGTGGGCTTACAGGTCCAGGGGTTCCATGGACCGGGTATATTCTAAGCGGCCATCGTGACCGTCCAAAGCGGACGTATGGGTTGTTTGGGCCTTGACTCGAGTCGTAACCGTCCGTTTTGGGGGGAAAAAAAGTGAGAACCCATCATCTTAAGCACACTTCCCTCTGCCAGAGCACGCCACGCAACCAGGTGATGTTCCTACTGATTGCCGTTCCAAGCTACCGTAGCGGCCAATGCCGCAGGGATACTGTCCAGATTTCCAAAGCGAAGCAGATAGCCCTTCTCGCCGAGGCGCAGCTGCCTGGTCGATCAAGCCCCAGGCCCTGGTGCTCCTGAGGGCTGCGGGGACACCCAGGACTACGCTGCTGATGGCAGGTGGCTCCGGGCCTCAGTGCCCTGCCAGTGGGCTCTACTGGGGAATCCGTGCTCTCGCACGCGGGGGAGGGGGGATTCGGTTGCAGGGGGGCCTCCCTACACATGCCTCTTCTTCTGTCACTTTGGCTGCGGCTGAGCCTGGCACTGGGTGCGTGCATGCTCAGGAGACAGGCTTCTGCGTGTCTCTGGACAGGCCCCGCGCCAGCTGGGACCTGAGCCCCAGCGCAGGTGCACCACCTGCGCTCAGGTTCCTTGGACCGGCCCAGGTCAGCTGAGAGGGAGGAGAACACGGTCCTCACCGCGGAGGGAAGCAAAAGTGCCGACACCTGCCAGCGGGAGAGCCGCATCCAGCAGCCCTGTGGGATCTAAGCCCCCTCTCGCCCCATCCGCTGCCTCCCTCCTCAGCCCCTCCTTTCGGGGCGCCCGGACGGCGCCCGGGGCAGGGGTGGGGGAGGGGCAGGGGCAAGCGCCAGGCCTCCCGCGCCGCCGTACACCGCTCTCTGACGCCCGCAAAGCCGGGACCAAAGCGCAGGCGCCCCGGCCCGCTGGGCCGGCCACGCCCACCGCCGCCCTGGCGCGCCCCCGGCAGACTCGCCCCGCCCCCGGCAGACTCGCCCCGACCCCGCCCCTCCTGGTTGCTCTGGAGACGGTGGCCACTGGCGCGAGGTGCCCAAGCCCGGGAGAGGGAAGACGGTGGTGAGGGATTGGGGGAGGGGGCGGGGAGGCGTTTTCTGCCCTCGGGAGTGGTCCCCGGTGGCAGTGCCGGGACAGATGAGGCCAATAGGCATCCTGCCGAAACCCACCCGATGCCCTTCGGGCAGCGCGTCCACTGCCAGGAAAACCTCCAGCGCTGGGGGAAGCGGGCTTCCAAAATGTATACACCGAATGCCACCAGGAGGCCACGGGGACGCGACGGAAGGGGTGGCCGACGTGGGTGGAGCCTGCTGGGTGGGGACTGGGCCAGGAGAGAAGCTCTGCTATGCTGTCCTGGACAGTTGTTCCCTCCCGTCTGTCTGGCGAAAAGCCAAGAGACAGAAGAAGCTCCAGGAACAAGAGAGCGGCTCCCTTGCCCAAAGTCAGAGGCAAAACTTCCACCGCTAGGGGCCACTGTAGGATAGGAATAGTTCCTCCCTCACACTTGCTGGGGGGCAGAGGGCTGAGTTCTAAGGCAGGGGGAGGGGCAGGGCCCCTTGCAGAAGGGGCTGTGGGGGAAGGGACCCCTGGGCCAGATCTGGGGCTGCTGGGAGAGCCCCCTCTCCATGCCATAGCTCACCTGACCCAGGCCAAGGGTCTGGGTTGGGCCAGGCTGCCAGCCAGACCCGTCTGAAGAGGGGTTTCCTTGCCCACCAAAGTCCCCGAGGCCTCCTCAAGCGGGGGCCTACCTAGGGCCGGCCGGCGTTGCCCTGCAGGTCTCTCCCACGGCCATGGTCACAGACATGCTGTCTCCCATCGCCGTCACCTCCACCTTGTGTCAGGGGAACCCCGGCCTTTCCCACCGGTGACCTGCGGGCTTCGGCCTGGGCTCCCGGCCAGGCCTGCAGAGGCCTGTCTCCCGGAGAGCACAGGCCCAGAGTCTTCCCTCTCCCTTGTCAAGGACCTCTCTTTCTCTGCGTTTCTTTGGTGGGACGAGAGGGGCCCCAGAGCACCCCGACGACTCTGAGCAATCGGCCTGCCCTTTCTCCTCTCGCCCACCTTTTTGGGACCGGACGAACGAACGAGCATTTCTCTCGGCTCTGGGGCCGGGGGACGCAAAACGAAACTGCTTACCTATTGGGTGGTGAGACACTTGCGTGGAAATCATTTCTGCTCACTTGAGGCAGGCACTGCGGTCAAGTGGGCTTACAGGTCCAGGGGTTCCATGGACCGGGTATATTCTAAGCGGCCATCGTGACCGTCCAAAGCGGACGTATGGGTTGTTTGGGCCTTGACTCGAGTCGTAACCGTCCGTTTTGGGGGGAAAAAAAGTGAGAACCCATCATCTTAAGCACACTTCCCTCTGCCAGAGCACGCCACGCAACCAGGTGATGTTCCTACTGATTGCCGTTCCAAGCTACCGTAGCGGCCAATGCCGCAGGGATACTGTCCAGATTTCCAAAGCGAAGCAGATAGCCCTTCTCGCCGAGGCGCAGCTGCCTGGTCGATCAAGCCCCAGGCCCTGGTGCTCCTGAGGGCTGCGGGGACACCCAGGACTACGCTGCTGATGGCAGGTGGCTCCGGGCCTCAGTGCCCTGCCAGTGGGCTCTACTGGGGAATCCGTGCTCTCGCACGCGGGGGAGGGGGGATTCGGTTGCAGGGGGGCCTCCCTACACATGCCTCTTCTTCTGTCACTTTGGCTGCGGCTGAGCCTGGCACTGGGTGCGTGCATGCTCAGGAGACAGGCTTCTGCGTGTCTCTGGACAGGCCCCGCGCCAGCTGGGACCTGAGCCCCAGCGCAGGTGCACCACCTGCGCTCAGGTTCCTTGGACCGGCCCAGGTCAGCTGAGAGGGAGGAGAACACGGTCCTCACCGCGGAGGGAAGCAAAAGTGCCGACACCTGCCAGCGGGAGAGCCGCATCCAGCAGCCCTGTGGGATCTAAGCCCCCTCTCGCCCCATCCGCTGCCTCCCTCCTCAGCCCCTCCTTTCGGGGCGCCCGGACGGCGCCCGGGGCAGGGTGGGGGAGGGGCAGGGGCAAGCGCCAGGCCTCCCGCGCCGCCGTACACCGCTCTCTGACGCCCGCAAAGCCGGGACCAAAGCGCAGGCGCCCCGGCCCGCTGGGCCGGCCACGCCCACCGCCGCCCTGGCGCGCAGGCGCCACTCACCCCGCCCCCGGCAGACTCGCCCCGACCCCGCCCCTCCTGGTTGCTCTGGAGACGGTGGCCACTGGCGCGAGGTGCCCAAGCCCGGGAGAGGGAAGACGGTGGTGAGGGATTGGGGGAGGGGGCGGGGAGGCGTTTTCTGCCCTCGGGAGTGGTCCCCGGTGGCAGTGCCGGGACAGATGAGGCCAATAGGCATCCTGCCGAAACCCACCCGATGCCCTTCGGGCAGCGCGTCCACTGCCAGGAAAACCTCCAGCGCTGGGGGAAGCGGGCTTCCAAAATGTATACACCGAATGCCACCAGGAGGCCACGGGGACGCGACGGAAGGGGTGGCCGACGTGGGTGGAGCCTGCTGGGTGGGGACTGGGCCAGGAGAGAAGCTCTGCTATGCTGTCCTGGACAGTTGTTCCCTCCCGTCTGTCTGGCGAAAAGCCAAGAGACAGAAGAAGCTCCAGGAACAAGAGAGCGGCTCCCTTGCCCAAAGTCAGAGGCAAAACTTCCACCGCTAGGGGCCACTGTAGGATAGGAATTGTTCCTTCCTCACACTTGCTGGGGGGCAGAGGGCTGAGTTCTAAGGCAGGGGGAGGGGCAGGGCCCCTTGCAGAAGGGGCTGTGGGGGAAGGGACCCCTGGGCCAGATCTGGGGCTGCTGGGAGAGCCCCCTCTCCATGCCATAGCTCACCTGACCCAGGCCAAGGGTCTGGGTTGGGCCAGGCTGCCAGCCAGACCCGTCTGAAGAGGGGTTTCCTTGCCCACCAAAGTCCCCGAGGCCTCCTCAAGCGGGGGCCTACCTAGGGCCGGCCGGCGTTGCCCTGCAGGTCTCTCCCACGGCCATGGTCACAGACATGCTGTCTCCCATCGCCGTCACCTCCACCTTGTGTCAGGGGAACCCCGGCCTTTCCCACCGGTGACCTGCGGGCTTCGGCCTGGGCTCCCGGCCAGGCCTGCAGAGGCCTGTCTCCCGGAGAGCACAGGCCCAGAGTCTTCCCTCTCCCTTGTCAAGGACCTCTCTTTCTCTGCGTTTCTTTGGTGGGACGAGAGGGGCCCCAGAGCACCCCGACGACTCTGAGCAATCGGCCTGCCCTTTCTCCTCTCGCCCACCTTTTTGGGACCGGACGAACGAACGAGCATTTCTCTCGGCTCTGGGGCCGGGGGACGCAAAACGAAACTGCTTACCTATTGGGTGGTGAGACACTTGCGTGGAAATCATTTCTGCTCACTTGAGGCAGGCACTGCGGTCAAGTGGGCTTACAGGTCCAGGGGTTCCATGGACCGGGTATATTCTAAGCGGCCATCGTGACCGTCCAAAGCGGACGTATGGGTTGTTTGGGCCTTGACTCGAGTCGTAACCGTCCGTTTTGGGGGAAAAAAAGTGAGAACCCATCATCTTAAGCACACTTCCCTCTGCCAGAGCACGCCACGCAACCAGGTGATGTTCCTACTGATTGCCGTTCCAAGCTACCGTAGCGGCCAATGCCGCAGGGATACTGTCCAGATTTCCAAAGCGAAGCAGATAGCCCTTCTCGCCGAGGCGCAGCTGCCTGGTCGATCAAGCCCCAGGCCCTGGTGCTCCTGAGGGCTGCGGGGACACCCAGGACTACGCTGCTGATGGCAGGTGGCTCCGGGCCTCAGTGCCCTGCCAGTGGGCTCTACTGGGGAATCCGTGCTCTCGCACGCGGGGGAGGGGGGATTCGGTTGCAGGGGGGCCTCCCTACACATGCCTCTTCTTCTGTCACTTTGGCTGCGGCTGAGCCTGGCACTGGGTGCGTGCATGCTCAGGAGACAGGCTTCTGCGTGTCTCTGGACAGGCCCCGCGCCAGCTGGGACCTGAGCCCCAGCGCAGGTGCACCACCTGCGCTCAGGTTCCTTGGACCGGCCCAGGTCAGCTGAGAGGGAGGAGAACACGGTCCTCACCGCGGAGGGAAGCAAAAGTGCCGACACCTGCCAGCGGGAGAGCCGCATCCAGCAGCCCTGTGGGATCTAAGCCCCCTCTCGCCCCATCCGCTGCCTCCCTCCTCAGCCCCTCCTTTCGGGGCGCCCGGACGGCGCCCGGGGCAGGGGTGGGGGAGGGGCAGGGGCAAGCGCCAGGCCTCCCGCGCCGCCGTACACCGCTCTCTGACGCCCGCAAAGCCGGGACCAAAGCGCAGGCGCCCCGGCCCGCTGGGCCGGCCACGCCCACCGCCGCCCTGGCGCGCCCCCGGCAGACTCGCCCCGCCCCGGGCAGACTCGCCCCGACCCCGCCCCTCCTGGTTGCTCTGGAGACGGTGGCCACTGGCGCGAGGTGCCCAAGCCCGGGAGAGGGAAGACGGTGGTGAGGGATTGGGGGAGGGGGCGGGGAGGCGTTTTCTGCCCTCGGGAGTGGTCCCCGGTGGCAGTGCCGGGACAGATGAGGCCAATAGGCATCCTGCCGAAACCCACCCGATGCCCTTCGGGCAGCGCGTCCACTGCCAGGAAAACCTCCAGCGCTGGGGGAAGCGGGCTTCCAAAATGTATACACCGAATGCCACCAGGAGGCCACGGGGACGCGACGGAAGGGGTGGCCGACGTGGGTGGAGCCTGCTGGGTGGGGACTGGGCCAGGAGAGAAGCTCTGCTATGCTGTCCTGGACAGTTGTTCCCTCCCGTCTGTCTGGCGAAAAGCCAAGAGACAGAAGAAGCTCCAGGAACAAGAGAGCGGCTCCCTTGCCCAAAGTCAGAGGCAAAACTTCCACCGCTAGGGGCCACTGTAGGATAGGAATAGTTCCTCCCTCACACTTGCTGGGGGGCAGAGGGCTGAGTTCTAAGGCAGGGGGAGGGGCAGGGCCCCTTGCAGAAGGGGCTGTGGGGGAAGGGACCCCTGGGCCAGATCTGGGGCTGCTGGGAGAGCCCCCTCTCCATGCCATAGCTCACCTGACCCAGGCCAAGGGTCTGGGTTGGGCCAGGCTGCCAGCCAGACCCGTCTGAAGAGGGGTTTCCTTGCCCACCAAAGTCCCCGAGGCCTCCTCAAGCGGGGGCCTACCTAGGGCCGGCCGGCGTTGCCCTGCAGGTCTCTCCCACGGCCATGGTCACAGACATGCTGTCTCCCATCGCCGTCACCTCCACCTTGTGTCAGGGGAACCCCGGCCTTTCCCACCGGTGACCTGCGGGCTTCGGCCTGGGCTCCCGGCCAGGCCTGCAGAGGCCTGTCTCCCGGAGAGCACAGGCCCAGAGTCTTCCCTCTCCCTTGTCAAGGACCTCTCTTTCTCTGCGTTTCTTTGGTGGGACGAGAGGGGCCCCAGAGCACCCCGACGACTCTGAGCAATCGGCCTGCCCTTTCTCCTCTCGCCCACCTTTTTGGGACCGGACGAACGAACGAGCATTTCTCTCGGCTCTGGGGCCGGGGGACGCAAAACGAAACTGCTTACCTATTGGGTGGTGAGACACTTGCGTGGAAATCATTTCTGCTCACTTGAGGCAGGCACTGCGGTCAAGTGGGCTTACAGGTCCAGGGGTTCCATGGACCGGGTATATTCTAAGCGGCCATCGTGACCGTCCAAAGCGGACGTATGGGTTGTTTGGGCCTTGACTCGAGTCGTAACCGTCCGTTTTGGGGGGAAAAAAAGTGAGAACCCATCATCTTAAGCACACTTCCCTCTGCCAGAGCACGCCACGCAACCAGGTGATGTTCCTACTGATTGCCGTTCCAAGCTACCGTAGCGGCCAATGCCGCAGGGATACTGTCCAGATTTCCAAAGCGAAGCAGATAGCCCTTCTCGCCGAGGCGCAGCTGCCTGGTCGATCAAGCCCCAGGCCCTGGTGCTCCTGAGGGCTGCGGGGACACCCAGGACTACGCTGCTGATGGCAGGTGGCTCCGGGCCTCAGTGCCCTGCCAGTGGGCTCTACTGGGGAATCCGTGCTCTCGCACGCGGGGGAGGGGGGATTCGGTTGCAGGGGGGCCTCCCTACACATGCCTCTTCTTCTGTCACTTTGGCTGCGGCTGAGCCTGGCACTGGGTGCGTGCATGCTCAGGAGACAGGCTTCTGCGTGTCTCTGGACAGGCCCCGCGCCAGCTGGGACCTGAGCCCCAGCGCAGGTGCACCACCTGCGCTCAGGTTCCTTGGACCGGCCCAGGTCAGCTGAGAGGGAGGAGAACACGGTCCTCACCGCGGAGGGAAGCAAAAGTGCCGACACCTGCCAGCGGGAGAGCCGCATCCAGCAGCCCTGTGGGATCTAAGCCCCCTCTCGCCCCATCCGCTGCCTCCCTCCTCAGCCCCTCCTTTCGGGGCGCCCGGACGGCGCCCGGGGCAGGGGTGGGGGAGGGGCAGGGGCAAGCGCCAGGCCTCCCGCGCCGCCGTACACCGCTCTCTGACGCCCGCAAAGCCGGGACCAAAGCGCAGGCGCCCCGGCCCGCTGGGCCGGCCACGCCCACCGCCGCCCTGGCGCGCCCCCGGCAGACTCGCCCCGCCCCCGGCAGACTCGCCCCGACCCCGCCCCTCCTGGTTGCTCTGGAGACGGTGGCCACTGGCGCGAGGTGCCCAAGCCCGGGAGAGGGAAGACGGTGGTGAGGGATTGGGGGAGGGGGCGGGGAGGCGTTTTCTGCCCTCGGGAGTGGTCCCCGGTGGCAGTGCCGGGACAGATGAGGCCAATAGGCATCCTGCCGAAACCCACCCGATGCCCTTCGGGCAGCGCGTCCACTGCCAGGAAAACCTCCAGCGCTGGGGGAAGCGGGCTTCCAAAATGTATACACCGAATGCCACCAGGAGGCCACGGGGACGCGACGGAAGGGGTGGCCGACGTGGGTGGAGCCTGCTGGGTGGGGACTGGGCCAGGAGAGAAGCTCTGCTATGCTGTCCTGGACAGTTGTTCCCTCCCGTCTGTCTGGCGAAAAGCCAAGAGACAGAAGAAGCTCCAGGAACAAGAGAGCGGCTCCCTTGCCCAAAGTCAGAGGCAAAACTTCCACCGCTAGGGGCCACTGTAGGATAGGAATAGTTCCTCCCTCACACTTGCTGGGGGGCAGAGGGCTGAGTTCTAAGGCAGGGGGAGGGGCAGGGCCCCTTGCAGAAGGGGCTGTGGGGGAAGGGACCCCTGGGCCAGATCTGGGGCTGCTGGGAGAGCCCCCTCTCCATGCCATAGCTCACCTGACCCAGGCCAAGGGTCTGGGTTGGGCCAGGCTGCCAGCCAGACCCGTCTGAAGAGGGGTTTCCTTGCCCACCAAAGTCCCCGAGGCCTCCTCAAGCGGGGGCCTACCTAGGGCCGGCCGGCGTTGCCCTGCAGGTCTCTCCCACGGCCATGGTCACAGACATGCTGTCTCCCATCGCCGTCACCTCCACCTTGTGTCAGGGGAACCCCGGCCTTTCCCACCGGTGACCTGCGGGCTTCGGCCTGGGCTCCCGGCCAGGCCTGCAGAGGCCTGTCTCCCGGAGAGCACAGGCCCAGAGTCTTCCCTCTCCCTTGTCAAGGACCTCTCTTTCTCTGCGTTTCTTTGGTGGGACGAGAGGGGCCCCAGAGCACCCCGACGACTCTGAGCAATCGGCCTGCCCTTTCTCCTCTCGCCCACCTTTTTGGGACCGGACGAACGAACGAGCATTTCTCTCGGCTCTGGGGCCGGGGGACGCAAAACGAAACTGCTTACCTATTGGGTGGTGAGACACTTGCGTGGAAATCATTTCTGCTCACTTGAGGCAGGCACTGCGGTCAAGTGGGCTTACAGGTCCAGGGGTTCCATGGACCGGGTATATTCTAAGCGGCCATCGTGACCGTCCAAAGCGGACGTATGGGTTGTTTGGGCCTTGACTCGAGTCGTAACCGTCCGTTTTGGGGGGAAAAAAAGTGAGAACCCATCATCTTAAGCACACTTCCCTCTGCCAGAGCACGCCACGCAACCAGGTGATGTTCCTACTGATTGCCGTTCCAAGCTACCGTAGCGGCCAATGCCGCAGGGATACTGTCCAGATTTCCAAAGCGAAGCAGATAGCCCTTCTCGCCGAGGCGCAGCTGCCTGGTCGATCAAGCCCCAGGCCCTGGTGCTCCTGAGGGCTGCGGGGACACCCAGGACTACGCTGCTGATGGCAGGTGGCTCCGGGCCTCAGTGCCCTGCCAGTGGGCTCTACTGGGGAATCCGTGCTCTCGCACGCGGGGGAGGGGGGATTCGGTTGCAGGGGGGCCTCCCTACACATGCCTCTTCTTCTGTCACTTT
>NW_026688377.1:0-74150 GCF_030445035.2 Dasypus novemcinctus | reverse complement strand
GAGTTGCTCAGCAGATAACGTCGGTTCTTTATTATTATTTTTTTATTATCTTTTTTTTTTAAGATACACAGATCACACAACACCCACGTCGGTTCTAACTGCGATTTCTCCCTGCGCCGTGGATTCACAGGCACCGTGGGGCCTTGGAAGGAGGGTCGCGGGCCTCTGAGGGGCTGAGAGGGGAAGGCGGAGCCAGGCGGTGACGTGGCCCTGTCCTTCAAGCACGGGACGGGGAAAGCGCGACCGTGGGGCCGGGACACCGGCAGCAGCAGGCGGTAGAGCCGGAGCCCGGCCTCGTGCCGCAGGGTAAACCGAGGCACCAGGGCGCAGGGACGTGGCCCCGTGGGACCCGAGCCTCGGTTTCTTCCTCAGTGATTTGGACTTGTGTCATCCCACGGACGTTAGCTGAGCAATAACTACGGGCCGGGCCTTGTCCGTAGAAAGGGAGGGACAGAGCCCCTGCCTGCAGGGAGCTGGCGTTCCAAGGGCAGCGACGGATGACACGCGGCCCCGCAGCTCTCGGGGAGGCGCCTTGCAGGCAGCGGGCACGGCCCGTGCAAAGGCCCTGAGGCAGGGGGGGGCCTGAGGTGGTGGAGGAACAACGAGGAGACACGTGGGGCTGGAGTGGAGGGAGCCAGGGGGCGAGCGGGCGGAGGGGAGGGCGGGGCCTGGGGGGCCGCGGGCAGGACGTGGGGAGGACGTGGGTGTCCCCCTGTCCCGAGGGAGGTGGGAGCCGGGGAGGGCTGGCCCCGCCGCGGTGCTCATGAGCGCGCTCTGGCGACTGCGGGGAGGACAGCGCGCGAGGGGGGGGGCGCGGGGGGAGGCAACAGCGCAGGTGCAGGTGGGGGGGACGGCGGGGTGGGGGGAGCCGCTGCATGGTCCCTGCGAGCAGCGCGGACGGCGGCCGCCTCCTCCCTGCGGGCCCCCGCGAGCCCCTCGCCCCCGGGCCCTAACCCGGGGCGATGACGCCACCCTCCCGGCGCGGCCCCGGGGGGACGTGGGGCGGCTGCTCTGCTCCCGGGCTCGGGAGCTCCCTGGGGCTGCCCATTGCTGCCAGGCCCAGCGCCGAGCCCGGGGTCGAGGCCCTGAGCGCCCCGGCCGGCCCCGCCTCGCGTCCGCGCACGGGCCTGGGTCCCCGGGGGGTGGGGGCCTGCCCTGCTGTGCGTTCTGTGGTTTCCCCATCGGCTGCCCTCAGGCCGGGGTCGACCAAGGGGAGGCTCCGCAGGGTGGGAACATGGCGGGAGAAAACAGTATTTCGCCCTTGCCTTCGCCGCGGGCAGCAGCTGCGCCTCCACCAGGGCCCGGGACCCCCACGGGTGGCGGCTCCAGCCGGGCGCCCCGGCCTCGGGCCTTGCGGCAGGGACCACCCAGCGCCAAACCCCTCCTGCCGAGGAGCCTCGGGCGCTGCTCCAGTCTCTTCTTTTTTTTTTAAGGTTTATTTTATTTATTTCTACACTCCCCATCCCCCCCTGTTGTCTGCTCTCTGTGTCCATCTGCTGTGTGTTCTTCTGTGTCCACTTGTGTTCTTGTCAGCGGCACAGGAATCTGTGTCTCTCTTTGTTGCGTCATCTTGCTGCATCAGCTCTCCGTGTGTGCAGCACCATCCCTGGGCAGGCTGCTCTTTCTTTAGCGCTGGGCAGCTCTCCTTACGGGGCGCACTCCTTGCGCGTGGGGCTCCCCTACGCGGGGGACACCCCTGCGTGGCAGGGCACTCCTTGCGCGCATCAGCACTGCGCATGGGCCAGCTCCACACGGGTCAAGGAGGCCCGGGGTTTGAGCCGCGGACCTCCCATATGGTAGACGGACGCCCTAACCACTGGGCCACGTCCGCTCCCTTGATTAACTTCCGAAGGGGAGGCCCCTGCCAGCGCTCCATCCATGCCCCGCTTTGCACTCTGTCTCCTGAACACACGCCCCGACCTTTGCCAAACTGTCCCCGGCGGCGTCCACCGATCGACCAGGAGGGGGCTGCGGGGTGCGTTTATTGAGTGACTGAATTTAGCGTAAAACGGCAGCAGCGGGTGCCCAGGCTTTAACATCTGTGAACGCTTCAGGCGCCCGTTGTCCCGTGGGATAACGGGACGGTCGCTCTGAGTCCATCTGCGATGGTCCGAGCAAGCGGGGTGCACCACGGTGGGGCAGCGAGGGGGGACGTTTTGGAGGCAGCCGACTGGATGCCAAGTTGGCCCGTTCCGCAGAAGAACGCGGAGCTCAGAGCAGGGGATTCCAGCAGGAGCCGAGGCGCGAGGGGCAGTGTCCTCAGCCACCTGCTGAGTGGGTGCGGCAGAAGGGACTGAGGCTTCGGCCACCGGGAAAATCAGGGTCCAGAGGTGGCCGGCCGCTCCGTGAGGAGGCCACTGGACCGCCCGCACCCCAGGACTGGGGGAGAGGCCGGTGCAGGGGCCAGCTGGGAACCCCGGACAGGTCGTTCCACCCCCTGCACCCCCCAGTCTTAGTCCCCTGGCCTGTATGTGGGGCATCAGAACGGCCCGACTTGGTTGCCACGGTGATGAGATGACGCGGTCCTTGGGCAGGTGTTTGGAGCATCCCGGCCACACCCGGCGCTTGCGCCTTTGGGGGTCCTCGCCCAGCCTGGGGAGGGAGCCTGGGGGCATCTGTCCCCCCCACTGACCTGGGGGCCGCCACATCTCTGCCGTGGAGCATTACTGCTCTGTGACAGCACCAAGCCAGAGCGTCCACCGGGCGATACGTGTTCACGGAGCAAAAGCGGATGATGGGGAAGCGGACGTGGCCCAGTGGTTAGGGCGTCCGTCTACCACATGGGAGGTCCAGGGTTCAAACCCCGGGCCTCCTGACCCGTGTGCAGCTGGCCCACGCGCAGTGCTGATGCGCGCAAGGAGTGCCCTGCCACGCAGGGGTGTCCCCCGCGTAGGGGAGCCCCACGCACAAGGAGTGCGCCCTGTAAGGAGAGCCGCCCTGTGTAAAAAAAGCGCAGCCTGCCCAGGAGTGACACCGCACACATGGAGAGCTGATGAGGTGGCAGGATGACACAACAAAAAGAGACACAGATTCCCGGTGCCACTGACAAGACTACAAGCAGACACAGAAGAGCACACAGTGAATGGACACAGAGAGCAGACAATGGAGGGGAGGGGAGAGAAATAAATAAAAAATAAATCTTAAAAAAAAAAAGCGGATGACGGAGGCGGCGAGTGGGAGGTGTGGAGTTTGGGGCTGGGGCGTCTTCTGCAGGCCTGGACGCTCGGAGCCCAGGTGATGTGGACAGGTGGCCTGGCCCGGGGTCCCCCATTTCCCCGCCTGTGAAGCGGGCTAACAGGAATACCCACCGCAAAGTGCGACTGTGGGGGTTGAGTGCATTGATCCCTAAAGCAGGGGGCGTGGAGTGTCCATGGTGGACATCCCCCAGGGGGCCCCCGAGCCACGGCCCTGGCGTCCACCTCCCTCAAGTACAGGCAGAAGCTGTGACTCGCTTCCAGCCTCTAGGATGTGGCAGCGGTGATGATGTCACGCCCGCGGTTAGAGCATGTGATGTGAGGCTTGCTGGCCCCGAAGAAACAAATGGCTACCTGGCGAGCCACCTACAGAGGGGGCCACGTGGGGCAGAAACGGCAGGCAGAGCGCCGAGAGCAGCCCTCGGCCGACAGCCGGCAGGAAAAGGGGGACCACACCACTTGACCTTGACAGAGGACCTTGAGCTCCGGGCTGGGGACCTGGCCATGCCGTGTCCAGATTCCCAACCTGTGGAAACCATGAGATGGTGAACGTGTGTTATTTTAAGTTTGCGGTCTTTGTTACGCAGCCATAGCTGACTGATACAGTATGCAGTAAATGTTAGCTGCTATTATTGTTGTTGCTCTTCTCTGGATCTTGATATCTTCCCCTTGGAAAGTTACTTCAGGGTAACTTTCACTCTTTTTTTTCCCTAAAGATAAATTTAATTTATTTATTTCCCCCCACCCCCTCATTGTTTGTGCTCACTGTCTGTCGTTGGGTGCTCGGCTCCTTTTTCAGGAGGCACTGGGCACCGAACCCAGGACCTCCCATGTGGGAGGGAGGTGCCCAATCGCTTGAGCCTCCTCTGCTCCCTGCTTTGTCGTGTCTCTCATTGTGTTTCCTCGTTTTTTCTCCTCATTGCGTCATCTCGTTGCATCATCTTGTTGTGTCAGCTCGCTGTCTAGCTCGTCTTTTTTAGGAGGCACCAGGAGCCAAACCTGGGACCTCCCGTGTGGGAGGCAGGCACCCAACTGCTTGAGCCATATCCGTTCCCCAGCTCTCACTCTTAATAGCGCTGTAGTTTGCAAAGAGTTGGCCTGGGGCAAGGAATCTGGAAGCAATAGTAGGGCAGGGACAGTGTGGCCAGTTTCCCCAACCGGACCAAAAATCAGTGCTCAGAGGTGTCTCCCGGGCGCTTGGGAGTAAGATGTCAGCACAGTTGGCAGCCCAGGGCAGGGGCGTCAGCCCGTAGGATTTCCCGCCGCCAGAGGGCAGACGGGGGCAAGAACGAGGGTTCAAGAGAATTGACGGGAAATCTAGAAGCCCGGGATTCACCGGTGCTGGGAATTCGGCCCTGCTGGGGTGGGCCCCTTCGGGGGAGACTCGGGGGCTTTTCCGTAGAACGAACGTTTCGGGGGCTGGCGCCGCCTCTCCCGGCGCCTCCGCGAGTGTGCGGCTCCCCAAGGCCTCGCAGCACAGAGGCCAGCTCCGATTCCTGGGGCTCGGCCCCTCGTCCGGGTCGCCCGAAGGATGGGGCCCTCGGCTGTGATGTTAGGTGGCGACGACAAAGGAAAACCCAGAGCGAGGAGGCTCTGCCCTTTTCAATAGTCGCCTGCACCCCCGATGTAGGTCACCGAGAAAGTGTCCCCGGGGGGTGAACGCCTTTTTTTTTCCTCGCCTTCCCCCCAGTTGTCTGCTCTCTGTGTCCCTTCGCTGTGTGTTCTTCTGTGACCGCTTCTATCCTTATCAGGTGCACGGGAATCTGCGTCTCTTTGTTGCGTCATCTTGCTGTGTCAGCTCTCCGTGTGGGCAGCGCCATTCCTGGGCAGGCTGCACTCTCTTTCGCGCTGGGCGGCTCTCCTTATGGGCGCACTCCTTGCGCGTGGGGCTCCCCTACGCGGGGACACCCCTGCGTGGCACGGCGCTCCTTGCGCCCATCAGCGCTGCGTGTGGGCCAGCTGCACACGGGTCAAGGAGGCCCGGGGTTTGAACCGTGGACCTCCCATGTGGCAGGCGGACGCCCTAACCACTGGGCCACGTCCGCTTCGCTGTGAACGCCCTTAACGTCCCCAATCCCGAAAGGAGCGAGCGCAAGCCTCAGGCGCGCGGCATCCGGCGCAAGCCTAACTGGTGCGTTAGGACGCGGTCACGCTGCCCTTTTAGGGCAGAGGCGTCGTTTTCCTTTCGATTTATGTAAGTATCAAAAATAAAAGGAGCCGGTCGGTTGCGACAACAATGTCACATAAATAGTGCCAGCGCCCACGGACCTGGCAAAATGCACACCAGCGGGGGGACGGCTCGGTAAACTGGACACCTCCGGGTCCCTCGGTTTGCCCCTCTGTGGAGGGAGGGGAGAACGGTCCCCATGGAAGGGCTGGCATTTCTCCTGGCGTGAGATAAATGGTCCCCGAGTGTCACCAGTAACTCCACAGACATGAGGGGGCCCGGGGGGACCCGGGCGGGGTCTGTGGCTCAGCCCACGTGGCCACCGCTTCCTCGGCCGGGGTCTGACGCCCGGCTCCGCCATCTGACGTCTGCGGCTGCTCAACAGGTCCCCCTTTCCTTTCCCGTTTTCCACGTTGAGATTTTCTCGATTCCGTGGTCGTCGTGGGAAGAGAAGGCGCCAATGAGGCAGGCGGGAAGGGTGGGCGTGGGGGGGCTTGCAAACCACGTCTTAACCACGGACACCTGCGTATACGGCCGGCAGGTGATTGTGGCGGTTGGGGACAGTGACCCAGCACCAGCTGGGACAGCCGGGAGCATCAGGGAGCGCTTCCTGGAGGAGGCGGCCCCTCCGCTGGGTTCTGCCGGTGAAACCAGGAGATTAACTCAGGGTGCCCAGGTAGAGATGGTGAGTAGGGGCAGACGGGGGCCAGTGGGAGGGGGAGAGCGCTCTGAGGAGAGGGGCTGAGGGCGGCAAGTGCGTGGCTATCGGAAGAGAATTCTAGAACCTCGTCCGCATTCAGGGTGATTTGATCCCCCCCACCCCCGGTAGTTGTCACTATTGGCAGTGGGTGGGGGCCGGGGGGGACGCGCAGCACCCTACAAGGCACAGGACGATCCCCCACCAAAGGACGATCCGCCCCCAAACGTCCACAGTGCCCGTAGCAGGGAAGCTGGAATCTGGGAGATGCTAAGTCTGTGCAAAGGCCCTGGGGCAGACTGACGACCCAGAAGTCCAGGGAGCTGAGCGCCTTGGGGGAAGCCTCCCAGCCCCCCCGACTCTGCCCCCCAGGCTCTGCCCGCCCCCCGCCCCCCTTTGCCTCTTCCCCAACAGCCTACATTGCGCGGTCCTGCGATTTTTGCCAAATTCCACCAGATTTCCTCCAGCTAATAATAAATCCCGGGCACCACTTCGCGGCTTCCAGATGCTTCCGGGCTCCCAGCCTCGTTCTGCCTCATAGGCCTGAGCCCCCAGCCCCGTCAGTCGTGTCGGAGAAAGATTTCCAGGGACGAGCCTCGTTCAGGAGGTGAAACGCTGAATTTAAGCCCCAGGGGGTCAGCCCCAAGCTAGGCTGGGCCCAGTGGCTTTTTGGGGGGCAGGGAGAGGAGCTGAATAAATGCATCTTCAGACCCCGGACCCCTCACCCAGCCCCGAGGTGGCTGCCGCTGACGACCACCGCCAAAAATAGCCACTAATCTGCGCGTGAAACACGCACTTGGCAAATGGGGAAACCGAGGCATGGCCGTCTGGAGCGTGGGGTGGACAGTGTGGGGTCGTGGGAAGTATTCGAGGCCCCAGGCGGGGCCGCCTGGCTTCGACTCCCAGCTCTCTCACTGTGTGGCTTGGCCCAAGTGACCCAAACTCTCTGGGCCTCAGTTTCCCCCTCCGTGTAGGAACAGGACTCACCTCCGAAGGAGGACGGGGCGGCGACAGGGCGAGCTCGCCTCGGTCGCAGAAGTTCAGGGGGTGCAAATAAAACTCGGCCATCAAGAGAAAGGCTATTTTGGCATTACGTGTTTTCTTTTTTTCTTTTTTATTATTATTTTTAGGGCGGTCACGCTGTGAAATAACAATTCAGGCCCAAAGCAGCAGCGGCCGTGGCCGCCGTCTTCACAAGAGCCAAGGGGTGGAAGCAGCCCGAGGATCCGGAGACGGGTGAACGGAGGGAAAAACCAGGGACCGCCCCCAGTGGAATATTACGCAGCCGAACAAAGGTTCTGATCCGCACTGCACCGTGGATGAACACCGGGTGGGAGAAGGACGATGGGGTAGGATTTCTCCTATACGGAATACTCAGATCCAGCAAAGTCCTAAAGATGAAAGGAGAATCGGGGTTACTGGGGTGGGAGAACGGGGAGCTATTGCTGAATGAGTATGAGTTTTGCAGATAGTCTGATATAGGCAGTGGCGAAAGTCTCACCGCCTTGTCGATGCGCTGAAGGTGAAAGGTTGTCCACTTAAAATGGTGAAAATGGTTTTGACGGTATGTCTGTTTCACCGCCATTAATAGGAGTGGATGTAGCTCAGTGGTTGAGCGCCTGCCTCCCACAAGGTCCCGGGTCCAATCCCCAGTACCTCCTAAACAAACCAACCAACCAACTCTCACTGGGGAGCAGATGTGGCTCAGTGGTTGAGCACCTGCTTCCCACATATGAGGTCCCGGGTTCAACCTCCGGTACCTCCAAAAAAAAAACCTTGAAAAAAATTAATTAATTTAAAAAAATCAATGCCCCCCCTCAACCCATGAAGAACCAAATATCAGCATTTAAAATCGAGACAGGATCAAGTATTACCAATATTTCCTTTTGGCTCTTGTTTTCCTTTTCTTATTTTAGTTTTTAATGTTTACTTATTTTATTTTTTAATATATTTTTAATTTATTTTTAAAAGATACATAGATCACACAAAATATTTTTATTTTTAAAATAAACAAAGACAATCGGTAACAGTCCGTGCTGAGCCCGAAGGAGAAATCCTGTCAAGATTTGAAACTTGGGTATTTGGTTCATTGTGGGCCTTTCTTGGTATTGATTTTAGGTTTTAAACCACATGGCCATGAAATGGTTTTTATTTTGTTCTATTTTATTATTACTGCTTTTGTTTTTTTTTACAATTCAGCGGTTTTCACTCTACCCCTACAGTTGTGCGACCTTCAACCACTAATTCCGGAACATTCTCTTCCCCCCCCCCCCCCAGGAAGCCCTGTGCCCTCCCCGTCCTCTCCCCCAGCCCCCGGCACCACGAGGCTCCCCTCTGCCTCCACCGATTTGCCCAGTCTGGACATTTCCGGAAACGGCCCTTTGTGCCCGCCTCCTTTCACGCTACACGACGCGGCGTGCACCGGGGCTGCGTTCGGGTCCCACGGCTGCGCGGCGCTGCCCTGTGTGGTTGGACCGTGAGCAAAAGGTGGCACACTCACCCAGCGGCACAGCCGTCATCTCCACGACTGCTTCCCCGCTCAGACGCCCGAGGGGCCATGCCTCGCTTGCCTCACCTAGCCCCGACCCTCGGGGTTGAGTGAAAGTTTCATATAAGTTGCTTGGCTCGGGAAATGGATGTGGCTCAACCAATTGGGCTCCCGTCTACCATATAGGAGGTCCAGGGTTCGATGCCCGGGACCTCCTGGTGAGGGCGAGCTGGCCCACGCAGAGAGCTGGCCCTCGCAGCATGCTGCCCCGCGCAGGGGTGCCAGCTGATGCAGAAAGCTGGTGCGGCAAGATGACACGACAAAAAAGAGACACAGAGAAGAGGTAATAAGAGACGCAGCAGAACAGGGAGCCGAGGTGGCACAAGAGAATGATCGCGTCTCTCCCAGGACTAGTTCCCGGAGCCACCTAATGAGAAGACAAGCAGACACAGAAGAACATGCAGTGAGCGGACACAGAGAGCAGACAATGGGGGGGGAATAAATAAATAAAATAAATCTTAAAATAGAAAAATAGCTTAGCTCAGCACCTGCCATGAAGCCTCCAGCCCACCACAGCCTCCTGCCGCCCGATGCTCACTGCCGTGTCCACCCTGCTACAGCCACGCTGATTTTCTCACTGTTCCTCCAACCTGCCAGGCAACGCACTGCCACAGGGCCTTTTTAGTTTTTTGGTTTGTTGTCTGCTCGTTGTGTGTCTGTTTTGTCTTTAGGAGGCACTGGGAATCGAACCCAGGACCTCCCATGTGGGAGGCAGGTGCTTAAATGCTTGCACCACATCTGCTCTTTGCTCATTTGTTTTTACTTGTTGTCTGCTCTTTGTTTTTGCTTGTTATCTGCTTATTGTTTTTGCTTGATGTCTAGTCGCTGTCTGCACATTGTTTATTTTTTCTTTAGGAGGCATGGGAATGGAATCTGGGACCTTCCATGTGGGAGGCGGGTGCTCAACTGCTCGAGCCACATCTCCTTGCTCGTTTGTTCTTGCTTGTTGTCTGCTCGTTGTTTTTGTTTGTTATCTGCTTGTTTTTGCTTGATGTCTATTCGTCACCTGCTCGTTGTCTGTTTGTTTTTTTACTTAGGAGACACTGGGAAGAACCGGGGACCTCCCCTGAGGGAGGCAGGTGCTCAACCGCTCGAGCCACATCCTCTCCCTGCCACAGGGCGTTTGCACTGGCCACTGCCTCTGCCGAGACGGCCTCTCCTCCAGCTCCAATGCGGCCGCGCCTTCTGCACTTGCACCTTAAGTCGGCCTCCCCCTCCCAGCCCCTGCCCTGAGCACACGCTGCAGAGGTGTCCCTCCTCTCACCTGCCTTTATGTCATTTATCACAGCCTGAATATGTCGGGCCAGGGCGTGCAGGGCCAGGTGGGCCGCGGGGAAGACATGGGCTTTTACCCCAAGGAAGGTGGGAGCCACGGAGGGCTGTGGGCAGAGGAGGGCGGGCCCTGACTCAGGTGCTCACGGGCGCCCTCTGGCTGCTGAGGATAGACTGGGGGGCAGGGGACGACACAGGCCCAGGCGGGCGACGTGGGCGCTGCACCCAGGGGCGGCCGTGGAGACGGAGAGCAGGCGGCGTCTTCGAGAGAGACCCAGAGACACAGCCGGCGCGGCCGGGTGGGTGGACCGGACGGGAGGAGGGAGGGGCCCTCGCAGGGCCGCCTGCAGAATCGGGGGCCCCGGGTGCAAAGCGACAGCGCGACTTGCCCAGGTCACGCAGCCCCGAGGCCGGCCCCGCGCCCGTGGGCACAGCGCTGGAAGCTTCCGGGGCCCCGGCTCGAACGGCCCCAGCCCCGAAGCCCCGGGCTGCTTCCTGCGCCCAGGGCCTCGGGTCCAAGGTCAGGGAGGCCCCACCCTGCGCCTGCCCCTCGGGGCGGCCGAGCTGGGCACGGGGGCCTGGTGTGCGGGAGGCAGCGCCCGCTGGGCTTTTTGCCTTTTGCTTTGAATTTTCCCCCTGGTAGCACATACGCACCCCAGCCTCTCCCCTCTCACCCCCTTCAAGTCCACAAGTCACGTCAGCGCATCCGCCGTCGTCACCCCAAAAGCTCGGCACCCACGGAGCAGTAACCCCCCGTGCCCCGAGTCCCCAGTCCCTGGCAAGTTAACTCCTAATGGGCGTTCTTTTTTTCATTCCCCTAAACCCCATCCTCCCTCCCCCACTTTCCCCATTCACAGCGTCGTTCATTAGCGTGGGGCACTTGTCACAACTGACAAACACGTCTTGAAGCCCTGCTACCAGCCACGGTCTATAGTTTACCTTATGGTTTGCACTTTGCACCGCACCATTTTGTAGGTCTTGACAAAATATATAATGGCCTGGGTCTGTCATTGCAATGTCATGCAGGACAATTCCAATGTCCCCAAAATGCCCCCTGCTCCACCGAGTCTCCCCTCAGAACCTCTGGCGGCCACTGCCTTTCTATCGATGTTACAAGCTCTTTCATCACTAGAATAATCCTAAATCGACTTTCGCCCACAGCTGCCTCCCCCCGTTATGCTTGTTCGTGCCTCGGTCTTGAGGGTTCAAATCCACCTTTTGCTTCCGTGAATTTTTCGTAATCTAGCTCTGTTTCGTGCAAGTGACGCCACATACTAGCGGCCCCTGTTGGTCTGGCTTCTTTCCCGCAGCACCGTGTCCCCAGGTCCGCCTACGTCGTTGCGTAGACCGGAACTTCATTCCCGTGTCTGGACAGAGTTCGTTGTGTCTCTCCCCTCGTCTGCTGACGGGCCCTGGCGTGGCTTCCATCTCTTGGCGATTGTGAAGGATGCCGCGGTGAGAACCGGGGTACTGGTGGCTCTCCAAGTCCGTGTTAGATTATTTGGGGTCCACACCGAAGAGTGGATTTATTTATTTCTACCCCCCACCTCGTTGTTTGCGCTCGCTGTCTGCTCTCTGTTCGTCTTCTTTTTTCTTAGGAGGCACAGAACCGAACCCGGGACCTCCCATGCGGGAGGGAGGCATCCCATCACGTGAGCCACCTCTGCTCCCTGCTTGTTGTGTCTCTCATTGTTTCCTCGTTGTGTCTCTTCATTGCTGTGTCATCTTGCCTTGCCAGCCTCGTAGCGTCAGCTCGCCGTCTTGCGCGTCTTCTTTAGGAGGCCCCCGGAACCGAACCTGGAACCTCCCGTGTGGTAGGCGGGCGCCCAACTGCGTGAGCCACATCCGCTGCCCCGTCCCCCTCCTCTGTTTCTGACACACAAGGTGGGGTTGCCTGGAGCCGAGAGTGTGGCTCCCTCCCAGGGCGGGAGGGGCCCAGGTTCTAGAAAGTGCTAGGGGTTTAGATATCAGAAAGCGCAGCTCCCACTCCGCTGTACCCACGGGGAGACGAGAGCCCAGAGAGAGACAGAGGCTGCCGGAGGTCACACAGACGCCCAGGCTCAGCCCTGGAAACTGGGGGTTCACCCCCACTCCAGCCTCACCTGGCTGGCAGGGCCCGAACCCTGCCACCGTCCTCGTCCTGCCGGGGTGGCCGCAGCTCCTTCCCCAGCACCTCGGGGGTCACTCCTGGCCCCCGGCGCTCGGCTTCAGGGGCCCTTTTCCAGCCTGGACCCCTTCTCACCCCTCCTCTGCTTAAAGCCCCCCGGAGGCCCCCCTAGCAGAGCGCACAGGCCGTGCAAAGGCCCTGAGGCTGGACCGTACCTGGTGTCGGCGGAACAGCAAGGAGGCCGGGCTGGAACAGAAGGCACGAAGGGGAGAGCTGGAGGAGGAGGGCGGGCAGGGGCCTGAGGGAGGCTCGACCGCGGAGAGGACTTGGGCTCTAATTCCGGGGCGCCTTCGGGGCGTTTTAAGCAGGGGTGACGTGATGTAAAGCGCCACCAGCCTCCCGGGCCGCTGGGTTTTGCAACACGGTGTGCGGCCCACAGGCCTGTGTCGCTTCTGCATTCCGGCGTCATAGACACGATTCCGAAATGGGCTTTTTATCAAAAGGGGGGTCCCCCGTGGAGCCCCGAGCACGGAGCCAGGCACCTCAGAGCTGTCCCCCCCACCCCCCCCAGCGTCCTTTGTTCTCGCTTCCGATTGGCATTAGGATGATCGTCACGGTGGCCCCATCCGCGGACCCGCGAGGGGCCAGCGCCCGGCCTCCGGGCAGGGGAGGCGGCTGGAGGGCGGGGTTTTTTTTCCCTCCCCCCACCGATGGGGTGCTCGCCTCCCCCCCCCCGCCCCCCCCAGGGCCCCGGCGGGGCCGGCGCGCGCGGGCGGGCGATGCGCGCGGCGGCCGCCAGGGGTCGCGGCGGCGCCGCCTTTTGTGGTCCCGATGCCGGCGCGAGCGGGGCGCGGGCGGCGCGGGGCGGGGGCGCGGGCGGCGCGCGGGGGGCGGCGTGCGGGGCCCCAGCTGCTCGCGCGCCCGCCGCCGCCGGCTCGGTGCCGCCATGGCCCGGCTGACCGAGGGCGAGGCGCGCCGGCAGCCCCCGCCGCTGCTGCAGCCGCGGCCCTCGCCCGTGGGCAGCAGCGGGCCCGAGCCCCCCGCCGCGCGGCCCGACGGCATGAAGGACCTGGACGCCATCAAGCTCTTCGTGGGCCAGATCCCGCGCAACCTGGACGAGAAGGACCTCAAGCCCCTCTTCGAGCAGTTCGGCCGCATCTACGAGCTCACGGTGCTCAAGGACCCCTACACCGGCATGCACAAAGGTGGGCGCCCCCCGCCCCCCCCCCCCGCGGCCTGCACAAAGGTGGGCGCCCCCCCACCCCGCCGAGGCCGCCCCCCCCCCACCCAGACCTCCCTCGCCCGCCTCCCCCGCTCCGGGGGTGCAGCTGACAGATCCCAGCTGGCCCCCTCCCCTCCTCCGCCCCCTCGCCCTCCCCACCTTCCGGCCTCCTCCTCTCTCTTTCCTTTTCTCTCCTCTCCCCCCCCTCCCCAGCAGCCTCCTCTCGGCCTTCTCCTTCCCATTGCCCCGGGACCCCCCCCTTCCTGCCTCCTTCCCCCACCCACTCTGCCCTAACCCCTTGGCCAAGGCGGTGGGGGGGAAGCCTCCTGGGCTCCCCCCACCCCGGCCCTCCGTCTGGGAAGTTTGCACCTGTGAGCCCCATTGCCGTGGCCCTTGGCACAAAGCTAGGCCGGCGGGTGGCAGGTCCGGTCACGGAGGGGGGGGGCCCACAGGAGACCCAGGACCCCCCGGCCTGATCGGTAACTACAAAGAAAGAGGGGGTGGGGGGGCGCGGGGAGCCAGACGGGGGCGGGAGGGGGGGGAAGCGCCGGCCTCGGGGCTTCAGATGCGCCCCCCCCTTGCCCGTGGGGATCAGCACCCCCTCCATGTACCTGCCCTCACCCCTTCCCCGCAGCCACCTCGGGCTCCTGTGAGAAGTGGGGGCGCCTCTCGGCGACGGGTTGGGGTCTGAGGCCAGGGACAATGAACGTGGCCCATCCGTCAGGGGGGGAGGCGAGGGCGACCCCCGGGCCCGGCGGGGGGGCGGCAGGTGGGGGGGGAGGTCTGCCTGCTCCGCCCCCCCCATTCCCACCGTGATAAACGGTGCCTCCAGCTCTCCGTGGGGAGAGGGGCCGAGCGCGTGCGCTGGGGCTGACTTGGACAGTTGTCATCTGTTGGCGAGGGGGGTGGGGGACGGGGAGGGTGTGTGCCAGGCGCCCCCGGGCCCCCCCATCCTCCAGCAGGACTCCGGAGGGGCCCGAGAGGTGGCCCAAAGCCCCGTTTCCATCCCAACCCGCAGCCCCCATCCTTCCCCCCAGCGCCTGCTGCCCAGGTAGGAGGAAGGCGTGTTTGGAGAATGAATGAATGAATGAAGAATGAATGAATGGGTCAGGGCTGGCCAGGGGGAGAGTCTGGGGGGGGGGATGGAGCCCAGGCTTGCCACTTGAGCTGGAGTGACACTTCCCCTCTTCCCCTCCCCCACCCCCTTTCAAAACCAATATCACTCCAGCTCCCCCCCAAAAAAACCACCCACAGGCCTGAAAAATCTAACTGCCCCGTGAAGCCCCGGGGAGCAGAGGGGCTCCCAGCCCTGGGGTTCCCAGCTCATTGGAGGAATTGTTCCACGTGCCCCCCACCCCCTGGTCTAGCTGAAGCGCCCGTTTCTAGAACGATTCAGGTGGGGGCGGGGGCCTCCCCCCCCCACGCACACACGTTGAAGAGAAACAGATGGGGCGCAGGGGCACTGGGGGCGCTGGGCGGCTCCTTCCCCTCTTTTCCTCGTTTCAAATCCTCCCCTGGCGTTCTTTCCTCGGCGGGCAGGGAGAGGTGAGAGGGGAGGGGGGGGCTGGGACCCGAGCCTCAGTTTCCCTGCTGTCAGGGCGGTGAACGTGGAGTGGATTTTTTCTTTTGTCCCCCGGGTCGGCGGCTGCTGCGAGGTGGGCCCCACGCAGGAGCTTTCCGGGATTGGCGACGGGGACCGCGTCAGCCTGAGCTGGAGCCGGGGGTGGGTCACGAGGCAGGGGCTTCCCCCGTGGGCGGCTCGTGTCAAAGATGGGCAAGCCCCCCCCCATTCCGGCTCTCCCCCCCCCCCCAGGCCTGGCTGGCCCTCACCTGCTTCTCACCTGAGGCCACCCCTCGGGACAGAGCTGGGGTCCCACCTCGAGGGCCCGTGGGTGGCAGCCTGGCCTGTGACCCCGGCCGGTGGCTGTGCCTCTCCAGGGCTCTGCCAAAGCCGGGGGGGCGTGGGGTGACGCAGGGGGAGGCAGGCGTCCCGGGGAGGGGAGGCCAGTGCTGACTTGGCTCCGTTTGGGGGGAACCGACAGGGCACTGGGGCCGAGGTAGGACTGTGGACCCCAGGGGATGGAGAGGGGGGTCCCCCGAGAAAGGCCGGGGAGCCCCCCCGAGGGCCTTGCGGGGTTGCAGGTGCTGGGGTCTGGGGAGGCTGGCCCCACGCGGGGGGTGAAGGCGACGTGCCGTTGTCCACCTGGGCCGCCGGGACCCCCGGCGCGGGCCGGCCGGCGAGCACCCCTGCGTTTTCCTCCACTGCCGTACCCCAGCCTTCGCTGTCACTTAGAGACTCGCTTGATTCCCGCCCCCCCCCTCAGGAGATGGCCACGAGGTGGCCTTGGAAGGCCCAGCCCATTCCACGGGGAGGGAAAGCAGAGGCCCAGGGTGGACTGAACGGGGGCCCCCGGGGCCCACTTGCCCGCCCCCCCCCAGACCGGGGAAGACGGGAGCGTGCCCGAGGGAATGGAGGCGCCTCTGGGGCCGAGGAGGGGGCCCCCAAAGACGGGGCCGCGAGGAGGAGGGGCGCCTGACAGCCACAGCGGGGGTGGGGGGGTGGGGGCACCCCAAGTCCTAAAAGCCCAAGCACGGGGGGCCGTGCCGAGACCGAGAGGCCAGCCGCCGCCCCCAGCCCCCCTGGCTGCTCTGGGAACAGGGCTGGGAAGGGGGAAGGGGAGGGGAGGAGGAGGAGGGAAACTGAGGCAGAGAGCCCGAGGGGGAGAAAGGCACAGGGAGAGGGAGGGAGGCGGGGAGACGCAGCGAGAGAAACGGAGAGGAGGAGCCGAGCGAGCTCCCCCCCCAGAGGGAGAGAGTGGGAGGATGGGGGGCGGGGAGGCGCCCCCCCCCACACGCACAGGGAGAGGGAGGGAGAGGAGCTGGAGAGGGGTGGCGGTGGGGGGAGAGCAGGCAGGCAGCCCCCCATCGGGGCCGCACCCCGAGAAGGGGCCTCCTAGGGGGGCCCGCTCAGGGCAGGGGAATGGGGCTTCGTCTGAGCTGCGTCCATCCTCGCCCGCCTCTTCCAGCCCCTGGCCGGGACCCTCCCTCCACCGTGGCGGTGCCGGGGGTCCCCGCCGCCCATTTATGGTAATCGCCCAGGCATTTGCATGTTAATGACAATATTTGTCTTAAACGGGACGGTGCAGGTGGGGGGGCGGCGGGGACCCGGGTGGGGCCGTTTCCATGGAAACAGCAGAAGAGAGGAGGGGGAGGCGGGAGCTCGGAGGCGTCAGGGTCCCCAGGGAGACGCCGGCGCAGCGTGGGGGGCCCCCGAGGAGGGGGGCGGGGGGCGAGGGGTCCCCACCCCGGGCCGCGTGGCCTCGAGCCCGGCCGGCCCAGATCCGGGCCCCTGGTTTTGCAGACTTGCCACCAGGCACCCCACCCACGGGGGCCCGGAAACACTTATTGAGCACCTCCTGTATACCAGCGCTGCGTGCGCCGATGTGGTGTGAGCAGGACCACCCCACCCCCCGGTTTCGTTGTGGGGCGGGTGGGCTGAGGCTTCCATCCTCCCATTTAACCCACATTTATTGAGCACTTACTGTATACCGGGCCCTGCTCTAGACCCAGGGATCCAGTGTTGGGTAGAAGAGATGAAAAAATCCCCCCGCTGTCCCCTAGAACCCTGGGGGGGGCAGTTGAGCCGCGGGGGGTCACGCGGAATCACTGTCGGGGCTGCGATGATGGAGACACCCACACGGCAGGCCAGGAGTCCAGGGGGGCCTCCTGGAGGAGGCGGGCTGTGCAGTGGAAACCCGTCGGCGTTCTCCGCGTCTTCCCGGCCGCACGGCCCCGGGCGGGGGTCCTCCACCTCGCCGGGCCTCCGGGGGGCCTGCAGGGAGGCGGGAGGTGGAGGCCGCCTCCTCGGGGCGGCAGGGGGGAGGCCGGGGACGGAATGCACAGCCCTGGCCTTCTTGGGGGACTCTGAGCTGAGAGCCGGAGGCTTGGGGCCCAGGAAGTTAGGTTCCCGGCAGAAGGAACGGCATGTGCGGAGGCTCAGAGGAGAGCTTACTCGGGGAGACTTCAGAGGGCGGGAGGATAGCATTTGGGCGCTGGGGGGGAAGCAAGCGAGGGTCTTGGGAGGGTCTTGGGACCCTGAGCGAGGGTCTCAAGCTCAGCCTGAGGAGACCGTCTCTGCAAAGGGACCGCGTCTCTCTCCTGAGATTGGCAAGGGAGAGATTCATGGGGACACCTGGTAGGCCCTCGGTCATTCATTCATTCATCATTCATTCATTCATTCAGCCTTCATCTCCTGGAAGCCCTTTGGGGCCTCGCTTTCTTCTGCTGAGCAGGAGGTCTGAGCCCTTCTGATGGGAGAGGTAGGGTGGGATGCCAGCACCTACAGCCCCAGGGGTCGAAGCTGGGCCAGAGGCAGGGATGGAGTGGGTGGAACTCGAGCGGAAATCGGAGGCCGTCTCAGCTGCCAGGGTGCGTGGAGGAGGGGCATTAGAACTGGGGCTTTGAAGGATAAATAGGCGTTTTCCAGGTGGAGAAAGCATTTCTCTTATTCATTCACATATGTACTGTGTTCGAGGCTCTATGATGGATGGATGGATGGATGGGTGGGTGGATGGATGAGTGGATTGGATGGATGGAGGATGTGAGGATAGCTGGTAAAAAGATGGATGGATGCTGTGGTGGGTGGGTAGAAGATGGATAGATAAATGAGTAGAGGATGGATGGAAGGAGGAGGGAAGGATGTGTGGGTGGATGGACGGAAGGATGGATGGAGGGATGGCAGACGGCTAGAAGATGGACACCGCCCCAGCATTTGCCACCTTCCCCCTTACCTGGGGAACGGGGATTGGTCTCCAACCTACCTCCACTTTTCATTTTTGCCTTGATCTTGGACAAGACGCCCCATCCGTTCTGAGCCCTCGTTCTCCTCATTTGTCAAAAAAGAAAGCACGATAGTGACCTGGCAGAGTAGGTGTAGAAATTAGAATGGAACGTGATGAGTGTAATTCGTCTGAGCGATGAGTTGCGCGTCGTAGGTGTCCTCAGTTGACGGGCAGGCGGTTGACGAGCCCGCAAATAGGGGCTCGTCCTGTGTGCCAGGCGCTGAGCTCTGGGGCTCTGGGGACACAAGCAAGTCAGGGGGCAGGAGGTACCGACCCATGAACCAGGAGACAAATGAATGCGGTTTAGACAGGAGCGAGTCGCTATGAAGAAAATCGAACAGGCTATCGGGGGGGGGCGCGGGGATGGCAGCTTAACTTGGCCAAAGGATGGATTCTCGAAGGCGGTGACGTTTGAGTGCGTGCCAGGTGACCAATGAAAAGGCTGTCGCCCTAAATCCAAGCGGGAGGCATTCCAGGGGCAAGGGCGGTGCGTTCAAAAGTCCTGGGGTCAGAAGGAGTCTGAGGCGTCGGCGCACCAGGAAGGGAGCCCCCTGGGAGGGCGGGGAGGCGAGGGGGCAGCTGCGTGCCGGCCTCGGCTGTCTTGGAGAGGACTTTGCCTTCTGCGCCAAGGCAGGTGGGCGCCACGGAGGGCTGCGGGCAGGAGAGGGACAGCCTCCCTCCGGGAGCTTCGACCCTGGGTCCCCGGCGCCCAGCCCTTCCTTGCCACCAGCGAGGCAAGGGTGACCTCGCAGAGAACCTCACGTTTAAATCGTCACCCTGAACCTTTTCTGGACGGGGAAACGAAGGTGAAGAGACCCTGAGAGTGGGGCTCAGAGAAGGCGCGGCGCCTGGCCGGGCCCCCCCAGAGGGTGGCAGGCAGCCTTTGAGGCCGGGGTCTTCGCGTCTGATTGGCAGGGAGGGGGCCGGAGGTGCCCACCATCGTTTGCATCCTGGCGCCCCGACTTTCTGCCGAGGGGAGGGACAGCTGGAGGACGTGGGGGGCTGGGGGCCCAGAGAGGGCAGGTGCCTCCCCAGGGCCACACAGTGAGTTCATTCTAGCAGCGTCGGCCCTGCAAGGAATTTGGAGGGCTGGGGCCATGCTTTTGCCCCCCTGGGCACTCCCTCTTTTTGGGGGTGTGGGGGGCCCTCCTGCGCACCACGTTGGGGCAAGCCGGAGAACCCTGGCAGGTCCGGAGAATTCCGAGGTGGCGGGTGGGGATTCCTCAAGAAGGGTCCACGGAGCTGGCGGGAAGGGTCTCCCGGGCTGGGGCGTCTTGGCTTTGACCTGAGGGCACCGGGGAGCCACAGCAGGTTTCAGGGCTGGGCCGGCGCCCGGGCCTGAGGGGCAGAAGGACGGGGGCGAGACTGGAGACCGAAGGCGGTGATCTGAGAGTCAATGGTGTGGTTGTCATGGAGATGAGACCCCCCTCGCTTCTCCCTCCACCTGGTCCAGCCCCGTCACCCCCTGCTCGGACCTGTGCAGTCACCTCCAGCTGGTGCCCAGCTCCCACCTGCACCATCTGCAGCTGTGCTCCCCGCAGCAGCCAGAGGGCGCCCGTGAGCACCAGGTCAGGGCCCGGCCCTCCTCTGCCCACAGCCTTCCGAGGCTCCCACCTCCCTCGGGGTGAAAGTCCACGTCTTCCCCAGGCCCCGCACGCACGAGCTGCCCTGTCCGCTCCCTGCCTTCCCTTCCTCCTGCTTGCCCCCCTCACTCCCTGTGCTCCAGCCACGCGGGCTCCTCGTTGTTCCTCCAATCCACCCAGTGCAGTCCAGCCTCGGGGCCTTTGCACGGGCTGTGCCCGCCACCTGGAACAGTCTTCCCCTGGATGGTCCCAGGGCTCCCTCCCTCGCCCACTTCAAAGGTCTCCTCTTCGGTGAGGCACATTTATAACCACAGCCCCTCAGCCCCGCAGTCCTCTCCCCTGCTTGGCTCTTTGCCCTTGAGATGAAGGCCGCTGACGTTCCATTGGTTTTGGTTTTTATCTTATTTATTCCCCACCCAAGTAGACCGGAAACCCCTTACGACAGAGATTTTTGCCTTTTGTGTTCACTGCTGTGTCCCCAGTACCTGGAAGAGTATCTGGGACAAAACAGATGGATGGATGGGTGGATGGATGGATGAATGGATGGATGGATGGATGGGTGGATGGATGGATGAATGGATGGATGGATGGATGGGGGGATGGGTAGAAGGGTGGATAGATGGATGGATGGGTGGGTGGATGGGTAGAAGAGTGGATGGTTGGATGGATGGAAGAATGGATGGATGGATGGGTGGGTGGATGGGTAGAAGAGTGGATGGTTAGATGGATGGAAGAATGGGTGGATGGATGGTGGTTGGATGGATGGGTAGAAGAGCGGATGGATGAATGGGTAGGTGGGTGGGTGGAATGGTGGATGGGTGAATGAGATGGATGGATGGATGGACTGATGGTTGGCTGGTGGCTGGCTGACTGGATGGAAGGATGGATGGATGGGTGGATGGGTGAGATGATGGATGGATGAATGGACTGATGGTTGGATGGATGGATGGATGCATGGATGGATGGATGGAAGATTGAATGGATGGGAGGATGGATAGATGGGTGGATAGGATGGATAAAACATGGATGGGTGGGTGGGTGGATGGAAGAATGGATTGATGGATGGATGGAGGGGTGGATAGGATGGATAAAGGATGGATGGATGGATGGATAGAAGAATGGATGGATAAAAGGATGGATGGATGGATGGGTGGGTGGGTGGATGGGTGGAAGAGTGGGTGAGATGATGGATGGATGGATGGACTGATGGCTGGCTGACTGGCTGGATGGATGGAAGAGCGTATGGATGGGAGGATGGATAGAAGAATGGATGGATGGATGGATGATGGGTGGATGGATGGGAGGATGGAAGGCTGGGTGGACAGGTGGTTTATGGTGGAAGGAGGGATCGAGGCTACTTTGGGGGTCCAGGCTGAACCCTCGGAAGCTCCAGCACTTGAGGCGGGAGCCGCCACGCAGGCAGCAGTGGAGACTGAGGAGGGCAGTCCTGGAGGCAGGGGGTGCCCGGGGAGGGGGGCGCTGCCTGGGGGGACCCCCGCAGAGCAGATGATGATTCCGCGAGTCAGCCAGTCAGCCTGCGGTGCTCGCTGTTCCCAGCCCCGGGCCGCGAGGACGGCGCCCACGTGGAGAGGGTGAGCGCGGCCGTGCGGCTGGGGGGCCTCCCGGAACCCCGGGGAGCGCTGCTCCAGGGAGGAGAAGGTGGGGCTCAGAGCAGCCGAGGGCCCCCCTAGGAGAAGGCGGCGCGTCTGGGCCCCAGACCCGAGTGGAGGGTACAGACCGAGCGTGGGGGGCGTCCGGCGTTGGCGGCAGGGGCCCCACACCCACGGCTGCAGCCAGGGAGGGAGGGAGGAGCTGGACGATACCGTTGGTGCATAATAGAGGCTCAGGGAATATCGGACAATCCTGTGCCAGGCATGGGGGGCCGAGGAGTCGATTAAAAATGACCCAGATGTGGCCGCTGCCCTTGAGAAGGCGACCTTGACAGGAGCAGGTCAAGGCGGAAAGAAAATCATCCGGTCGCTCGTTGGACAAATGTTTACCGCGGGCCTACTGTGTGCCTGGCATGATTTTGGTGCTGGGGCTCCGGCAGTGAACAAAACACACACACCCACAACGCGTGTCTTCTTGGAGCCGACGCTCCAGCCGGGGAGACAGACGTCAGTGAATGGAACAGATGTCACGTCAGGTGGCGATCAGGATGCTGGGGGGCGGGAACAAAGCGTGGGGGCTAGTTAGGGGCTCCCGTTTTAAACAGGGGGGCTCAGGAGAGGCTTCAGCCAAGAAGTGACATCCGAGCAAAGACCTGTGGGAAGGTAAAGGGCAAACTGTGCCGAGACCCGAGCGAAGGGCGCTCCAGCAGCCGTGCAAAGGCCCTGAGGCAGGAGCGCTGGAGGGGCAGCGAGGGGGAGAGCAGGGGGAGGGGCGGGTGGGGAGGGGACGGAGGGGGTCGTGCAGGGCCTGGCGGGCCGAGGAGGACTTCAGCTTTTCCCCCCCAGGGAGGTGGGAGCCACAGGGGGCTGCGGGCAGAGGAGGGCCGGGCCCTGCCCTGGTGCTCACGGGCACCCCCTGGCTGCTGCGGGGAGCACAGAAGGTGGGGGGCGGGGGCCGGGGGCCTGGGGGGCGAGGATGGGGCCGAGCAGGACCGAGGTGCAAAGCAGCAGAATTCTTGCTGAGCACCCACTGTGTGCTGGGCCACCTGCTGGGTGCTGGGGACGCAACGGTGTCTGGAAACACCCTGTCCCCGCGCCCACGGGGGTCACGGGCCAGAGAAGAGCTCGTGACCAGGTGCTTCCAGCCGGGACCCGGAGGGCAGCGTCCGGGAAAGGGGGGGTGACTGTGGGGGGCCGGGGAGGGGCGCGGTGGAGCCCGCGGGTGGCAGGGGGCGCGGGGCGCGCCTGGGGCAGGGGCCCTTAGGCACGCCCGGGGTCAGCCCTCAGCCCGTTTAAGCTCCCAGGGAAGTGACAAAGGTGCCTGACAAATGCCCAAAAATAAGGACCGAGGACAGCCAGGAGGCAAACCCCATTTGTGTTTCTTTTCCTTTTTTAGAAAAATCCTGGTGGTGGTGTTTTTTTTTAAAGCCATCAGCTCGGGGGGACGAGCTTCCGCGACTGGAAGAGCTCGGAGGCCCTGGCATTGTCCCCTCTCCCACGCCCCGTCCACCCTCAGTTTGGGTTCAAACCCAGGGCTTGTCTCGGGCTTGCTGTGTGACCCCGGGAGAGCCGCTTTGCCTCTCTGAGCCTGGCTTCATTCCCCTGCAACATGGGGGTGGAACCGGTGGAGGGCGAGGATTGGGGGACGGGGACCTCTCCCTGGGGGCTTCCTCTCGGCGCCATTTGGGGGGGGGCACTTTCAGCCCGGTCCCGGGTTCCCAGGCCCCCAAACCAGGCTCCGCGTCTTTCTTTCCGACCCCTCCTCGCCTCCCCCCTCCACATCCCCGCTCCCCCAAAGTTCCGCCTCGTCCATCCCTCACCCCGGCCCCCCGCGGCCCCCGCCGCAGCCGCCCCTCCGCCCCCTCCCCCCGCCTCCTGTCCTGTCCTCCAGCCCCCCCTTCACGCTGGCCCCGGCAAGGTCTTTCCAGCACACACTCTCCCCCGCTCACACCGCCCGTGGCTCCCCAGTACGCCTGGCGCGGGGTCACACCCTGCTGGCCGTTCGAAGCCCCTCGCCCCTTGCCTCGCGCCTCAGAGCCCCAGACACAAGCCACGTCCGTACCCCTTAAGCCGGGCGCACCGCGCCCCTCTGCTTCCCGCTCCAAGGTCCCTTCCTCCAGGAAGCCCTCAGTGACTCCCCAGCAAAAGCAATCTCTTGCCTTCTGGGCTTCTCCAGGCCCTGTGTCCTACCCCCCGCCCGGGCTGACCCCAGCCTGGGACCCCCACGGCCACCTCTGGTCACTTCTGCCAGGGAGAGCATTTGCTGGGGGGTCAGACAGAGCTGGGTGCAGTTCCTGACTCCACCCTTTCCTGTGTGTGACCTGGGCCACTGTGACCCTCAGTCTCTTTGTCTGTTAGGTGGGTCCCTTCCTCCCCTCCCCCCGCTCAGGAAAGCCATTGAAACCTCCTGCCCTGGGCAGAGTGGCCGCTGCTCCAACCCCTCTGGGCATCTGTGCCCGATGTTTTGGGGACCCCGTATGGCTAAGTAATCCCCTAATGATTCCATTTATCCACCAATCAAATGAAAAGGGCCCGGATTAGGAGGCCGGGGGCACGTGGTGGTCTTTTCCCCTGCGCTCGTGAGGTCTGTCTTTCTCTTAAAGTATCAGGGGTTGGGGCGAGTTTCAGAGATGGCAGTGCTGGCCCCGCCCTCTGGGGAGCAAAGGCACAAAGCTCAGCGGATGGGAATGAAGGCCGCGAATTTCAGTAACCCCGGGTTCGAATCCCAGCTGCTCCCCTTATCAGCTATGCAGCTTCCGGCAAGTCTCTCTGCCTCTCTGAGCCTCGGCTCCTCTAAAGGCTGATAACACACACCTCACAGGGTTCCTGTAGACGTACAGAGTTCGGGGGGCTGCCGAAGTGCCTGGTAATTAGGTGCCTGTTAGTACCTTCCTGAGAGGGGGAATAGTGCAGAGGAGAACAAGGGCTCGAGTCAGGGCTCCAGGGTTCAAATCCTGAGTCCATTGCTGCAGGAACGTGGGCCTCAGTGACCAGTGCCTCAGTTTCCCCATCTGTAAAAGGGCATGACAATAGCGTCCTCCTCGTGGGCTGATGGGGGATGCCAAGGACTAATACGGTGACATGCCATTAAGACGGCGGGCGCTCAGCCGACGGCAGCTACTATTGTCATGGACTCAAGAAATCCTAAAAGCTCAGGTCTTAGGGGCGGGAGAGCAAAGGATCTCGATGTGAGGGGGCACCTTCGAGATTCTCTGGCAAAGAAGCTCTCTCTCTGTGTAGCCTCTGCTTGCTTTCCTCCAGGGACGGGGAGCTCCCTCCCTCCCAGGAGAGCTGTGCTGAAGCCGAGCTAGGTATTAGGAAACTTGACCACGCAGAGTCTCCTGCTTCCCACTGGCCCCTGCTCTGCCCCTTGGGGCGTGAGAAATTTGGGGGCAGCGTCTGTGACTTCCAGGCCTCGAGCACGAGGGTGAGCGTGACGGCCTCTTTCCCTGCCTCCGCCTGTTCAGGAGCCCCCTGGGCTCGGCCGGCGTCGGGGAGGGCTGCCGCACACCCCTTCCCGGGCCCCTCATCGTCAGCAGGGCTGGCGTGTGGCGGGAGGTGGCCGGGGCTGGCGCGGGCGCTGGGGGGGCTGCGGCTCACGCTGAGGCTGACGCGCGGCAAACTGCGCCCCTCACGGTTGGAACAAGGTCCTGACCTCTTCAGCAGCTGGTCCAGCCCCAGACTTCCTCAAAGCTCCCAGGAAAGACCCTTCAGGGAGAGCTACAGCCAGGGCCCTTCCCCCTCCCCGTATGTCCCAGGGGAGCAGGTGGGAACTCAGAAAATAGGCAAACCACAGGCAGTGTGTTCCGTTGATTGGAGCAGGATGGAGTCAGACCCCGGATGCACCATTTCTTTTCTGTGTGACATTGGGCAAACCAGTTCCCCTCTCTGTGCCTCAGGCTTCTCGCCTATAAAATGGGGACAATAACGGCAGCGACTCCATGGAGTTGTTCTGAAGACTGAGTGAGTTGATGTGCGCCTCCGATAAAACAGCCATAAATGCTACATGGAGTGCTAGCTTTTAAGTATTAAAACCACCGAGGGAAGTGCTTGGGGCTCAAGCGATTGGGCTCCCGCCTACCACACAGGAGATCCCGGGTTCATGGTGCCTCCTAGAGAAGGTGAGCTGGCATGACGGCAGGCGTGGCAAGCTGACACAAGATGACGCAACAAAGAGACACAAAGAAGGAAGACAATGAGAGACACAGCAAACCAGGGAGCTGAGGTGGCTCAAGTGATTGAGCCACATGGGAAGTCCTAGTGCCTCCTAAAGAGAAGATGAGCAGACACAGAGAGCACACAGCAAATGGACACAGAGAGCAGACAACAACCGCAAACAATGGGGGGGGATAAATAAATAAAATAAATCTTAAAAAAAAAACAAAACATTGAGGGAGTGGATGTGGCTCAAGCAGTTGGGCACCCGCCTCCCACATGGGAAGTCCTGGGTTCGGTTCCTGGTGCCTCCTAACGAAGATGAGCAGACAATGAAGAAACACAACGAGCAGACAACGGGCAGGCAGACGAGGGCACCATCTCGGGACGGGGCATTGAATCTATGAAAATTATGAAAAGCCTGTGCTGATTGGGAGCCATAAGTCAAGACTCTGTTTATTCAGAGACAGGGACGCCCTCACACATTTTCACCAACTAGAAAGAAAAGCTAAGAGGCCACGAAACGATGGGGCGGAAAGACCGGGGAAGAGACTCCCCGGGCCCCTGCGTTTCAGCACCAAGGACAGCGGCCCGCGAAGCTTGTTTTTTTCCCCCTCTCGCCGCAAACCTCGCCGGCTCAAGGCTGATGACCTTGAAGGTGGCTTGGAGGGGGGGTCCCACCCCTGCCCCTCTGGGGCCAGGGCCCCCCATGCTCTTCAGACAGAGAGAGAGAGCTCCCCAAGCAATACAGGATCCGAGGAGGAAGGCCTCCCCTGTTTTTCAGCTGCCGGCCGCCCACTTCCTTGCTGTGCCTGCCTGATTTCTCTCAGGCATTACTGCCCATTGTCCGCGCACTCTCCTTCCCATGAAGAACCCGGGGAATTAAATTCGGATTATAGAATCACTAAAAAGAGAGTGGAGAGAGAAGCCGTGGGTTGGAGGAAGACATCTGCCTCACCTCTACTCAAAAAAGGATAAGTATACAGACTATATAAAGAACTCCTACAAAGCAACAAGGCACCCAACTTCTAATGACTATAGAAATGCGCCTCAAAACCCCCAAGAGATGCAGCTACACACCCACGTAATGGCTAACATTTCAAAGGCAGCAAAACCAAGTGTCGGTGAAACTGAGGCGCTAAACGGAGCTCCCATACCCTCTGGAAAGAATATGTATTGGTGTAACACACTTTGAAGACTGTTTGAAATAATTGATTTAAACTAAACATATGCCTGCGCTACGAGCAGCAATTTCAGGAATCCCTGCGTTTGCCTTCGTGCGTCAAAATACGCATAAAAGAATGCTCACAGAAGCATTACCCGCAATAGCCCCAAAGAGCAAGGAACCCAAACGCCCATCAACAGGAAAATGGGTAAACACTCCGTGGCACATTCCCACGATAAAACACCCTGCAGGAACAGAAAGGAATCAATCCCCGAAACACACAGCCCCCTGTCGTTGCGGGTACGTGGAGCGAAAGAGGCCAGGCACGACAGCACACGGAGGTGACGATTCCATTTATACAAGTTCAAAAGCAGGAAGCACTCAGCTGCATTGATTGGTGACGCAGGTGGGGCGATAAGCCATAAATAAAAGCAAAGATGTGGGTATTATGAGAGCCAGGGGAGCGGTTACTTCTGAGCGAGGGAGGGGCTCCTGACGGGGCGGGGGAAGCTGCGGCCTTCTGGTAGCTTCCGTGCTGTATTTCTTGACCCTGGAGATGGTTCTGTGGCTTTTTAACGCTCGGTGGCACCGCTGACTTTTTCGGGGAGTGTGTTTGTAATACGTCCCTATTATAAATGTTGTGTGTTTGTGGGTAAGGCAAGCCCCTCTCGGGCCTGGGGCGGACCCCCGCCCCCCCACTGCCCGGCCCCGGCCGGGGGGAGCTGGCGGCGTGGCCTGCGCAGCCGGCGGGACCAAGCCCGGACGAGCTCCCAAATGGGGCTGCAGTGGACACCTTTGGCTGGTCCCGGGGACCTCGATTCAGGGCAGCCCCACGCGGGAGGCAAGGACCAGGAGGCAGGGCTGGGGTAGGCAGGCTTGAGGCGAGCGGAGCTGAGCCCCACGGCACCTGGGGAGGCAAAGCGGGGGACGGGGCTGGGGCCCAGAAGCCCCGTGTCCAGGCTGCGGATCAAGATTCTTCCAAGTCCCTTGAGCTCGTTGTTCGTCCTCTGGGGTGTCTCCTTGCCTCCCCCCGCCCCGTCTCTGCCCCTCTCACCCCCGTACCCCCCACCCCAGGCCATCGCCCGGGGGACACCCTCTCTCTGGCCCCAGCCCTGGCCTCTCCTGCCCCACCTTGCCCTTGGTTGCGTTGCCACGCCCTTCTAGCTCAGCCCCCATCCCACGCCCGGACCCTCCTCTCTGATGGGGGGAAACTGAGGCTCAAGAGGGACACGAGGCCCACCCCAGTGCCAGGGGCCCCGGCTGGCTCTCTGGGGCCACTGGGCCCCTCTCGCCCCCCCGACCTGGGGACAGCTGCCTTGCCAAAGCCCACCGCCTGCCCCTCGCTCGGCGCCGCCCACGGCCCCCGCGGCCTCCTGACGCCCCGGCTTCTCCCCCCCCGCAGGCTGTGCCTTCCTCACCTACTGTGCCCGGGATTCCGCCATCAAAGCTCAGACCGCCCTGCACGAGCAGAAGACGCTGCCCGGGGTGAGTGCTGGGGGGCCCTCGAGAGGGGTTTGGGGGTGCTCAGCCCGGGGAGGGGGGGCCCAGGCGCTTTTGGGACCCGCTGTGAAAATCCACCAGACTCTCCACCCAGAAAGAGGCTCCAACCCGGAGACGCGGGGCGGAAATCCTCATTGGACCGAGCATCTATTAACTGCCTACTGCACGCAGGCGCTCGGCTGCCCACCAGCGTCGGGGGGGGGCAGGGTGTGGTGGCACAGGTTGCGGACTGCACAAGGGCAACTGGCCGGGGTCGCGCGTGTCGAGCTGAGACCCGAAGGATGCGGGGGCGTGGCCTCAGACCTTCCAGGCGCGGGGGGGGGGGGGGGGGGGCGGGGCACGGCCGTGCAAGGGCCCTGAGGTGAGACGGGGCCTGAGGCTGGAGCAGGGCGGGGGAGGGGAGGGGGGGCCGAGGCAGGTCGCAGTGGGGAGTAGCCGGGCCCCGCCCCCCACTTCTCGGCCTCCAAAAGAAAGCGTTTATTTGTCCTTGTCCTTAGGAAGCAAACGGAGCCTGAGCGCTGGGGCGCAGGGGCTGCTCGGGTGGTATTTTCACTGCGGGGGGGAGGCTGGCCCAGCCCGTGTCCCTGCCGGCTCTTTCTCGTCACCCCTCCCCGAGCCAGCGGAGGGGTTCTGGGCATGGCCTCGGCCCCTTCTGGAAGGACGAAGCTCCCCCCTTCCTTCGGCTGGGAGGGGCGTGAGGGCCACCCCCGCCGCCTTCTTGCCAGCCCGTCCTCGCTGGGTGACAGCGGGCGAGCCGCCTGACCTTCAGCCCTGGGAGAGAATAACGGGGCAGGCCTCGTGGGGAGGGTGGTCAGGGAGGGCTTCCTGGTGGAGGCGGCGTGTGAGCAGAGCCCGAGGAGACGAGCGGGGAGGGCGGCCTCGGCAAGGGCGACCCAGCAGCCTGGGGAGCCCACACCCCAGCGTCGCTCTCCTCCGGGACCTCCTTCCGGGGCCTCCCAGAACCCCCTGGAAGCTCTAGGGCAGGCCAGCCTGCACAGCGCCCCGGGGGGGCAGGGGGTCCCCAAGCCTCAGAACTGTAGCTGTGGTTTTTTGGTGCCCCCTGGGGACACCCCAGCCGTCCCCCAGGCCCCCCCACGAGGGCTGCAACCAGCCACGGGCCCCCTTTCGGTGTCTCCTCCTGGCTCCTTCCCCCCACATCCTCTCCAGCCCCTCTGCCCCTGGCCCTCTCCTCACTGCCCCCCTCTGCAGCCCCCAGGTCCCCAGGTTCAAATCCCAGCACCACCCCTCTGCAGCCGTGTGGCCCTACACGAACGGCCTTCCGCCAGCCCTCGGGATCTCAATTTTCCTCTTCTCCAGCATGGGCACCAGCCTCTCTCTACCCCGCCCGGGGTGGGGACGGGGGCGGCGTGGGCGCACAGCGCGCCGTGCCTTCGCAGGGGCTGAGCCCTTCCAGTTCTGTCTCTGGTAGTTTCCAGGTCCCAGAGAGGACCCGGCCGGAGCTCCAGCTCCCGACGTCCCTCCCTTCTTCCCCTGGATCGGAAGCCCCCCCTCAGGGGCAGGCCCTGAGCTGGGTCCTCAGTGCCCATGTGCTCATTCCACAAGGATTTATTGAGCTCCTACTGTATGCCAGCACAGAGAATACAGTCATCACCAAACACAACCTGAATAAGTAAACCTAGAAGATAATCTCTAATGGTGAAAACAACTTTGGGATAAGACTTGCAGAGGGGCTCCATTTAGATGGGGAGGGAAGCGCCCTGCGCCACCTTCAGGAAGAGTGTTCCAGGTAGTGGGAATAGCCAGTGCAAAGGCCCCGAGGCAGGACCGAGCCTGCTGCTTGGGCGAGAGCGCCGGAGGTGAGGAGTGGAGCAGACCGAGGAGTGGGGAGAGTGGGGCGGGGGCGAAGGGAAGGAAGCGGGGTCAGAGCGCGGCGGTGGGGAGGTTGGGTTTTATTCTGGGGTCCCTGGGGCTGAGGCAGGGGTGTACGCAGGGGAAAGAATTGGTTTTGTTTCCCCTTTTAAAAGCCCTTGGCGACTAATGTGCAGAGAGGGGGTGTTGGGGCGCACGGGGGCCAGTAGGGAGATCCGGGGGGGCGGGGGGCTGGTGTGGTCGTCCAGGCAAGCGACAGGAACGTCTTGGACTCCACTAGGGTGGGTGCACCCCGGGTGCATCTCGAAGGCAGGGCTGGGGGTGGGGCTCGGGGCCTGGGGCCGCTGTGACAGGGGACCCCAAACGGGGTGGCTTCAAACCCCAGAGGCCGATCGTCCCCCGGAAGGCAGGAGCCAGCGCGGCGCTGGCAGGGCTCGCTCCCCGCTTCTGGCGCTTCCCGCCGTCCTTGGCTCGCGGCCGCCTCCACCTTCAGACAGGCCTCTTCTCCGCGCCCCTCAAATCGGCCCCTGCCGTGGGGTCCCCGGCTCAGCCGGAATCCGAGCTGAGCTCATCCCTCGCCCGGTCCCCGAGGGACCCCATTCCAAGTAAGGTCGCGTTTATAGGTTCCAGGGGGGCGGCACCCGCACATATCCTTTTTTTTCGGGGCGGGGGGCTACCACCCAGCCCACGACAGAAGGGGGGTGACCCCGGAAGGAAGGGGCCAGGCGTCAGGGCGGCCGTGGGTGGCGCCGGGAAGGAGGAGCTGGTAACCTGGGTGGACGGCTTAGCCGGGGGCAAACAGGGCGGCTTCTCGGAGGAGGAGGCATCTGCGCCGAGTCGGGAGCCATCGGGAGGCTTTCGACGGAGGAGGCAGGGCTGGGGGCGGGCTGCGGGGGCGGGAAGGCGGGTGGGGTTCAAGGGTTGGGGACAACGAGCGCCTCAGTTGTGCGGCCAAGTCCGGAAGAGCGATTCTGGAGCCGCTGCTGGTTGTCGAGAGCTGGAGGCGCGGGGACTCCCGGCATGAAGTGGGTGGAGGGCGGGAGGCTGCTCAGCCCCCACAAGGCCTGCGACCACCCCCCCACCCCCCCAGAACGATCTGGCCCCAATGTCAACAGTGCCGAGGCCGGAAACTCTGGTTACGAGAGCAGGGGGCTAGCGGGAGAATGTTTTAGAGCAGGGTTGTCCGACGGACACGTGACGCAAGCGACATACGCACTACGAATGTTCGAGGAGCCCATTTGAAACGTAAAAAGAAGCGGGAGAAATGCATTGTAGCGATCGTTTCATTTTAGCCCGGATATCTAAAAATCTTATCAACGGGCAATCAGTATAACAATTCTTAGCGCGCCAGCTCCCAGGCCTTTCTTTTTGTACTCATCTCTGGAATCTGATGTGTATTTGGCGTTCTGAGACATCTCCACGTGGACGCTACGTTTTTTTAACCGGGATTTTATTAAATTCAAGATTGAAAAAGTGCACTCGGGCGCCCAAGTTGTTCTGAGCACACTTAAACCTTTCCAAGGACAGAATCCGGTATCCATTTTCAGATTGACATTGATATTATGATTACACAAAATTAAAAATTCTAGTCTTCAGTTGCACGAGCCGCGTTTCAAGTGCTCAGTCGCCACACGCGACCGGGGGTCAGCAAACGTTTTCTGTCAAGGGTCAGAGCCTAAATATTTTAGGCTTTGCAGGTGGCCGCTATCACAGCCGTCCAGCTCGGAAGCTATAGCACAGGCGCAGCCATCAGCAACAGGGAAGCAAACTGGCATGGCTGCGTGCCGATAAAACTTTATTGACAACACTAGGAGGCAGGCAGGAATAGGCCCCTGGACCGTGGATTGGAAATCCCTGTCCTAGACGAGTGCCGACCGGTAGAACTCCCCAGCATGAAGGAAATGCTCCACATCTGCACCGTCCAGCCTAGTGGCCACTTGCCCCACGTGGCTACTGAGACACTGAATCTTTAATGCTATTTAATCTTAATAAATTTACATTTGAACTTGCACGGTCATGGGATTGGTTGGCCCCAGTCTAAAACATTCTAGGTTCGCAAATGTCCATTCTGGTGGTGGATCCCTCCATCTGCAATCCCGTGACGATGTAAGTTCAAATAAGACTCTGACGTCCGCTGGGGGGCTGGGGGGGCTCCCAGCTGTTTGATGGAGGCGGAGACGGTGGCTCAGGGCGGGGGGGAAGGGACCTGCCCGAGGCCAAGCAGCAAAGCAGGGGCTGGCAGGGACTTCGGATCGGATCTGCCCGAAGCCACAAGCCTCTAACCTCTGTCTTCTCCAGTTTGGCTCCTTGCGGTGGGGCCAGGCTTAGAGCAAGACGCCTTAAAATCCGAGGAGTACTGCGCGCTTGCCCAAAAGTGCATGTCACACAAACAATCACAAAGCAAACATCCCCACCTCTACCTCGAGACCCCTCCCACCCTCAGTTCCCCCTCTTCCCGCTGAGGGAGCCACGCTCTTGACATTATGGGAACCAGTTTCTGCTTTTCCTCATCGTGTTACCACGGATGAACACATCCCTAAAATATTAGGAGGCTTTTGCCAGTTTCCCTTGTCATTTAATATGAGTGAAATTATATCCCATGTAGGCTTTTGTGCCTGCTTTTTCCCCCCTCAAGATGACTTGGGTAAGATCCATCCGCATTGTTGCAGGTATCGGCGATTTGTCCTTTTTCGTTGCTGTATAGTATTCCACGGCACGACTGTGTAATTTGCTTATCCATTCTCCCGCGGATGGACATACGGGTTGTCTCCATATTCGGCTGCTGTGAATGGGGCCGCCGGGAGCAGCCTTGTTTGCTTCTTTTGGGGGACGCCTGTCCCATTTCGGTTGGGGGTGTACCTTCAGCCTCTGTCGGTAACATCCACCCGATTAGCAAAAGGGTTGGCTTTTGGGGTGCCCCTCCCTCCCCCGAGGACGCCCACAGTAATGCCACCGGCTCTCCCAGAGGGACAAAAGCCACGGGCTAATTTGCTCCTCGCACGAGGACAGACGGGGGGCC
Source organism: Dasypus novemcinctus (assembly GCF_030445035.2). NCBI lineage: Eukaryota > Metazoa > Chordata > Mammalia > Cingulata > Dasypodidae > Dasypus > Dasypus novemcinctus. The sequence continues at coordinate 41,240 of NW_026688377.1, read as the reverse complement.
GCCGGGGCGAGAGGCGCCCTCCCCTCCCAGCTGTGCCCGAGCTCCGCCCGCAGAGACGGCGCGGCCGCGCCACGAGGCAGCCCCGTGCTGGAAGAGCCCGCCCCACGGGCTCGCGCGCTCGCACACGCCCACTCAGCCAGCCCAAGTCGGGTGGCAGGGCCGGGTCACGCTAGACACGTCAGCTGTCACCTCCCACCCCCCAAAAAAAACCACCCTCCCCTGCGCACGTGTTTGTCGGGGAAAAAAGAATGGAGTGGCTGCTTCTGGCTTTTTAAAATCTCTTTGTAAACCGGGACGGGGGTGACCCCAGGACATTTGCTGCCCCTGTCCCCCCCCTCCACGGCATAAGGGGGAGTGCCACCCTCCTTGCCCAGCTCCCTCTGCTAGGGAGAGAGCGGGCTAGGATCCCAAGGCGAATTACAGGGTCCCAGACTAGAGCCGAGAAGGGAGGCCGCTCTTTCCTGGTGAAGGCCTTGGGGTGCAATGGACACCCCAGTCCCGGCGGCCAGCCCTCTCCCTGCCGGAGCACCCGAGGGTCCCCCCATCCAGATCCCTCTTGCTTTCTTCGAGTTCAGACGTGGCCAACGCCGCGGGCCGGCTCCCCTTCCCGTGCCCCCAGGGGGCTCTGGGGTGTCCCGCCCCCCCATAGGAATCACCCCCACCCTCACCCCCAGAGTCCCAGGGCTTGACCCAGAGTCACGCCGAGCCTGAGAAAGGAGGGAGGGGAGGGGGCCGCGGGTGCCAGCGCGCCTGATGACCGGTCCTCCCCGGGCCTCAGTTTCCCCACCTGTGAAACGGGACCACGGAGGCGTCTCACGACGCGTGTCCTGGCACATTGGCGCCAGGTCCAGGCCACGACGCCGGGCGAGGGGTTTCTCCTCCCTGGGTCTGTAAATGGGGGGCCTCGAGGCACAGCCGGGGGCGAGGGTCCGGAGTCTGCAGGGGAGCTCACCTGGGATCTCGGCCGTGGGCAGAGGGGCCCCCCGGCCCCCGCCCCCAGGAGCTCGCCCAGAAGAGGGCCAGCGTGCGCGCGCGTGCACGGCCGCGATGACGCCAGAGCCCTGGCACGGCGAGGGAGGCAGATGGAGAGCCGGGGAAGGCGCGGGAAGGAGGTGGCACCCAAGAGGGGCTCGGAGGGCAGGGTGGTGGAGGGGACACGTTCCGAGCCGGGCCGCGCACCGCCAACGACCGGGCTGTGGCGGGAGGAGGGGGCGGCTGGGGCTGCACAGCAAAGGGGCTTCAAAGAGCTGGGGGGTCTTTCTTTCCCAAGGGCACTGGGGAGCTACGGCAGGGGTGAGAGCAGGAGAGGGGAGCGTTGTGTTAGGGGTCGGGGTCCCCCCTCTCCCATCCACATCCCGCGGCTCCCAAACGCGAAACTTTGCAAATCCTGGAGAATCGGAGGCTGCCCCCACCTGACCCCCGGAGACTCCTCCTGCAGGCCTTCCCCCCCCCCGGGGCCTCAGTTTCCCCATCTGGAACAAGCACAGGTTGGACCTCAAGGGCCCCGCGTCCCCGGTTACGTCTGCTTGGCTGAGCTCACGCACCAAGCCGGATCCCACAGGTCCAGCCCCCACCCCCACCGCGGGCTCCTGACCCTTCCGGAACACCAGCCCCCAGGACCCCTGGGCTAGAGGGGTGGCTGGGTGCTCGGGGGACCCCTGAGGAGAAGGGCAGGGAGCGGACCTCTGCTCCTGACCGCTGCCTCCTGCCCGGCCTCGGTTTGCCCCCCTTGTAAAATGGAGATGAAGGTTTCCGTCTCATCAAGTTTGGAGAGCAAATGAGCCGGTGGTATCGCTCCAGCCTGAGCCACGGTCTCCACTCCCTCCAACAAACTCCTACTCCTACTCCAACACCCACTCAGAGTTTCCATCGTCAGTCCAGCTCGGGAATAGCCTTCCACCTCTCACCGCCCCCTGCTCTGGGCTTCTCCAGGGCTGGGAGTCTGCGCCTGGCTCTTCCCCCCCACCAGACGGTTGGGGTCCTCTCTGGGTTCCCCAAATTAGTCCTGGGCACGCTGGAAGGGATGGCGACTAGATGACAAGAGAAAGGGAGCCAGGCAGGGATGGAGAGCCACAGAAGGTGGAGGAGGGAGGGCGGGCATCCGGCAGGGCCCTGGGTGGGACAGATGGAGAGGAGCCGGAGGAGGTGGGCAGAGCCAGCTGGGCGGGCAGGGGCGGCAGGGGGGGTGGGGGGACCCAGCTCCCCGCCCCCCCCTCCGGGCCCGGCCGCCCCCTCCCCGGCTCCGGCCGGCCCGGCCCGCCGTCAGCGGCGTGTGCGCGCCTGAGCGCCCCGGGGCGGGGCGGGCACGTGGGTGCCCGCCTGGCGCACGGCTCCGGGGCGGCCGCGGCGGGTGAGGCGGGGCGCGAGGCCGCGGGCAGGGGGTGTCGGGGCCGCCCCTGACCATGGGCTCAGGAGTGGGGGGCGGCTGGAGAGGAGGGGGCGGCCCGCCTGGCTCCCTGGTGCCAAGCCAGGGCGCCCTCTTCCCGCCCGCGCCCCTGCCGAGCCGACCCGGGGGGGCAGCGGCGGGAAGTCGCGGCTTGGCGGCGCGGGGAGGGGGGATGGGGAATAGGTACCCCCAGGTCCCCAGGCTGGGGTGGGGGTGGAGACGCCGGGGGGGGGGTGGGGGGCAGACTCTCTCCCCGCGGCCGCCCCCTCCCTGGGCTCATCCAGTTCCAGAAGATTATATTTAAATATCTCTTTTGTGCGAGGCAGGAGCTGGGCTCGGGGCCCTAAGAGGCGGTTTCCATGGCAACAACAATTGCCAGCTTCCGTGGGGTGAATCAGCGTTGCCATGGCAACCCCATCCTCATCGGCCCAAGGTGCTGGGAGGGGGGGGAGGAGGTGAGGGCCAGCGGAGGCGGGGTGGGAACGGTGGGGGGGGGTGGAGAGCAGGAGGCGGCAGCTCAGGTACCCCCACCCCCGCGCGCCGCCCTGGGCCCCCACTGGTCCCATCTGGTTGAAGGCAGCCCCCCCCTCGCACCGCCCGCTAGCAGGGGGGGTCCTGGGGTCTGAGGGCTGGGGAGGGGTGCAGCTGCCTGGTGGGGGGGAGGGTGGCGTGGGGTTGACCTTTCAGGGCCCTTCCGAGGGGGCGGCCGGGCGGCAGGGAGGCTTGGCCGGGGGAGTCGGGGTGCCAGATGGAGGGGAGGCGGGGGCCCCTTTGGGTTCCGGGGCTCCCCGAGGCTGGGCGCAAATTGAGGTGGCGGGGACACACCCTCGGGGGGAGGGGGGAGTCTCAGAAAGGGGAGGGGGACAGAGAGGAGAAGGGAGGGAGGCTTGGGGAAGGATCTGAGAGGAGAGGGGCTCGGAGGAGGGCGCTGGTTGGGGGAGGGGGGTCCAAGGGACAGCAGAGCGCCACGTGCCCGCGCCTTCTCTGTGCCGGACGCTGACCCCAAGATCTGCCAGGTGAAGAGGGCACCTCAGAGCCCAGGCGTCGCGTGGGCCTGGGGCTCGGCCCCGGGAGAGGTGCCTTCCTGATCTGGAAGGTTCTGTGCAACAAACTCCCTTGGGGCCCCGTTGTCCCCCGCCCTGGGTGGGGTGAGGCTGCAGACCCCAGTCTGGAAGGAGACAGAGCAAGAAGGACACAGATGCTACCAGCCCTGGAGCACGTGGGGTTGCCGGAGCCCGGAGGGCTGGGGGGATGGCCTGGATGGGGCTTTTGAGCTGGGTTTTGGAGGATGAATAGGAGTTCACCAGAGACAGCAGGTTGGGGGGAGGATTCAGTCCCAGGACCAAAGGAGAAGCCAATGCCAGCCCCTCCTCCCACAGTCTCTGGTCTGTTCTCAAATGTCCATACCCAGAGCTGAGTACGTTGAGATAGGAGAGGAGCTCTTCCACTGACCGTCATTTTCAGTGACTAGAATGGGGGCAGAGGTGTCCAGGTGGAAGGCAGGGCCACTGAGGCTTGACAGTCCTCTCCCAGCCCCCGTCCAAAGCTCATGAGAGCTGGCTACAGGGATCTGCCTTGGTGTATCAGTCAGCTACTGCTGAGTAACAAATGATGCCGAAATTGAGCGGCGTGAAGCAACAGCCATCGTATTTGTTCCTGACTCTGGGCGCGGCAAGCCCAGGATCCCCAGGCCGCTGCAGGCTCCACTGCAGCTGGACGGGCCGGGACAGAGGGCCTGGCGGAACCAGCACTGGCCTGGCGGCTGCCCGCTCTTCCAGGACACCTGCCCTCTTCCAGAAGCCCGGGCTTGTTCACCGGCGGCGAGGATAAGAGTGGAAGTTCCAGACCTCCCGTGGCCGTGGCTTGGAACTCCCACAATGCCCTCCTGCCCCATTCTACTGGCCATAGCAAACCACGTGGCCGAGTTCAGATTCGAGAAGGGGCGGGGACAGCCTCTTGACGGGAGGAGCTACAAAATCCCGTCACGAAGGGATGTGTGTCCAGTTCAGGGAGGGGTAGGAGGAGCTGGGCCACCATTGCAGGCCATCTGTCACGCTTGGGGAAGTCAGGGGGCTTCCTGGAGGAGGGGGCGTGCCTGCTGGGTTTTGCAGGCTAACTAAGAGTTTGCCAGCCAGCAGGCGCAAAGGCCCAGAGGTGCCACCAGGTTTTTTGGTTTGACTGGGGTGTGGGAGACTGCTGGGGGGCCCCGGGGGGCTCAGGCTGGGGAGGCGGGCGGGCATTGCAGTCATGCAGGGTCCATCGTGGGGTGCTCCCAGCCCCTCCAGTGCCCACCTTTACGCCCCTGCCCCTTCTCTCCACAGATGGCGCGACCAATCCAGGTGAAGCCTGCCGACAGCGAAAGCCGCGGAGGTAGTTGCCATCTCTCCGTGGCCGCCAGGAGCCTCCCTTCCAAGGCTGGGGGTGGGGGAGGAGAGGGGAGAGCCTCCCCCACGCTGGGGCCGGCGACAGAGGCCTGCCCGCCTGGGGCCTCCCTGCTCGCACACACGCACGTACGCGGGCCCGCAAGCCCGCGGCGAGCCCCGCTGATGGGGGTGGGGGGTCCTCAGAGCCAGCGGGAGCGGGGCCCGGGAGGGGCTGTGGATGGCACCGTGGGCTCCACGTTTGCACGCCCGCCAGGCTCACACGTGGGCATGTGTGCGGGCGTGCATGCCTGAGCGCGCAGGGCCGAGGGGGTGCAGGCGTGCAGGCTGGAAGTCAGGGCATCTGCGTGGAGCTGCCCCTGAGCTCAGGACTGCGGGGTGGGGGTGGTACTTGGCCAAGGGCTCCATGCCCTGTCGTTGCTGGAGATTGCTGTGTCAGGAGACCCAGAGGAAAAAACAGCTGGCCTGGGAGGGTATGGGGCAGGGCCGTTAGGGCCCCTGTGTTTGTGTAGGAGCCTGGGCCAGGAGCCCCTTTCAAACGCTCTCCACCCCCGCTGCCAGGGTTGGGAAGGGGAGTGGAGGGCTGGCGTCTTCGGGTGCCCATTTCTGTCTTCTTGCTTTGTCTGTTCTTCCGTCCTCTCATCTCTCTCTGCCCTTCTGGGTGCCTGTCTCCTGTCTTTCTCTTTGCCTTTTTCTCTCTCCATCTCTCCCTGCCTCTCTGCCTCTCCTTCTCTCCCTGATGCTCAGTCCCCCTGCTTTGGCATCTCTCTCTTCCTCCCAGCCCCATGACTGACAGCTGCCCGAGAACGGGTTTCCATAGCAACCCGGCTCAGCATCCCTGGGCGCCGAACCTGCCAAGCCCCTGATTACCGGGAGCGGCCGTGCCCCGGGGGGAGGGGGCCTCTGGCAAGGCCGGCCCAGCCCCCACTGGCCTCAGGCCTGCCCCCCACGCCCCCCGCCCAGGGTGTCCCCTCGGGCCCCGGGATTCCGGGGCGCGTGGCCCCGTGCACGTGTGCCCTCGCTCGCTGGCCTGACGATGCCCGGTCCCCGCAGAGCCCCGGGATGGGCAGGGGGCTGTGCGGGGCTGCAGCCCCCCGGAGGGAGGGAGGGAGCGCTCATCTCCACGTGGAGGGGGGTGCTGGCAGGGGCCCGAGGGCCGGGGAGCAGGGCCTTCCCGGGGCCGGCGAGGAGGGGGGCGGCCGGGGAGCCCCCTCTCCCGGCCCCCCCACGCCTGGGGCTCGGCTGAGGGTCGTGCGCGCCCGCAGGGGACCGGAAGCTGTTCGTGGGCATGCTGAACAAGCAGCAGTCGGAGGAGGACGTGCTGCGGCTCTTCCAGCCCTTCGGCGTCATCGACGAGTGCACCGTGCTCCGGGGCCCCGACGGCAGCAGCAAAGGTGACGGCTCGCGGGCGGGCGGCGCGGGCCCCCGAGACCCCGTTCCCACGCGGCCGCCGCCCGTGGCCGTCGGGGATGCGGCTGCGAGTCTCTGCCTGACTCTGGGCCGGCCTGGGGCCGCCTGTGCCTGGGGACTCGCCGTCTCCCTGACGCTGTCTGTGTCCTCCTGGGTCCGTGGCCTCGGGCTGTCCGCCTGACTGCCTGTGCGGGTGTCTGTCTGACGCTGCCTGTCTGTCTGTCTGCCTGGGCCCGCCTGGGTCTGGTATTCACTGGCCGTCTGTCCACCTGACCGCCTGTCTGACCGTCACATCCACCCGAGCCTGGGGGTCTCCAGCTCTCGGTCCTGACTCTGTGCGGCTGTTTGGATCTGCCTGGGTCTGTGGCCTCCGACTGTCTGTCTGCCTGCGTCCCCCTGTGCGTCTGTCTGTCTGGATCCTCCTGGGTCTGGTGTTCTCTGACGGTCCACCTGACCGCCTGTACGACAGTCTGTCTGGATCCGTCTGACTGGGGGTCTCCAGCTTTCTGTCCACCTGACTGCAGCTGTCTGGACCTGCCTGTGCCTGTGGCCTCCGGCTGTCTGTCCACCTGACTGCATGTGTGGCTGGCTGGCTGTGTCCGCCTGTGCCTGTGGCCTCTGGCTGGCTGTCCACCTGACTCTGCCCGCATGGCTGACTGTCTGGGTCTGCCCGTGTCTGTTGGTGTCCATCTGTCCGCCCGACCTGTGCGGTTGTCTGCGGCTGCCTGTGTCTGTGACCTCTGACTGTCTGTCCATCTGACTCTGCAGTTGTCTGGGTCCGCCTGTGTCTGTGGCCTCCAGCTGTCCCCCTGCCTCTGCCTGTGCGGCTGTCTGTGTCCGCCTGTGTCTGGTGGTGTCTGATCTCCAGCCGCCTGATTGTTCACATGGCAGCGCCTGCCTGTCTCTAACCCTCTGCATGTGTCTGACAGTTTCTGTCCCTTCGATCGGGTGTCCCTGATCTCACGGTGACGGCTGGCAGGTGTTCTCCAAGCACCCCCCTCCACTGACTGCTCACCACCTCCCACTGAATTTCACAAACTCTCAGACGGCCTGTCCCAGGGGCATCTGGCCGGCTGGTTGACGCCCCGATGCAGTGCCGGGCTGGCCGGCCGTGCGGATGACGGGCCGGCTGACAGTCGGACTCGACGGCTGTCCGCCTGTCCGCTCACCCAGCAGCCTGGCGCAACAAGCGGCAGGCTTGCTTTCTGCTCTGACCGGCTGGCTCCAGCTCTGTGCCTGACCCTGGCGGGTTGTCCAGGGTCCCAGCTCCTGTCCCTCAGGCCCGCCCTCTGGGAGCCCCTCCCTCACCCTCTCCCTTCCCTTGAAGCAGGCTGTGCCTTCGTGAAGTTCTCCTCCCACACGGAGGCGCAGGCGGCCATCCACGCCCTACATGGCAGCCAGACCATGCCGGTGAGTAGCGGCTTCCGGGGGGGGGACAGGGAGGAGACGGGGGGGACAGGGAGGAGACGGGGGGGGGACAGGGAGGAGACGGGGGGGGACAGGGAGGAGACGGGGGGGGACAGGGAGGAGACGGGCGCGGCCACCTGAGCCACCTGGTAGACCCCCCTTCAGAGAGCACAGAGGTGGAGAAAGACACTGAGGTGTGCGTGGGTGTGAGCATGTGCATGCGTGTGCGGCTGCGCATGTGTACCGTGTGAACTGTGATTGTGCCTGTATGTGCATCTGTGCAGGTGAGGGTGTGTGTATGCATGTGCATGCGAGCGTGTGCACACGTGTGTGGCTGTGCATGTGTGCTGTGTGAACTGTGGTTGTGCATGTGTGTGTATGTGCACCTGCAGGTGAAAGCGTGTATGGGTGTGCATGTGTGTGCACGCATGTGTGGCTGTGCATATGTACCGTGTGAACTGTGATTGTGCATGTGTGTGTGTGTGCATCTGTGCAGGGAGAGTGTGCGCATGCAAGGGTGTGATGTGAGTGTAGAATGCGTGCATGTGCACGGTATGCAGGTGTGGAGGCTATGCGTAGGTGCAGGTGCAAGTGTGTGTGCTTGTATGTGAGTGTGTGTGCGTGGATGCACATGTGTGTGAGTGCATGTGTGCAAGTGTGTCCGTGTTGCTGGGTGAATGTTATGAGTACCTGTGTGCATATTGGGTGTGTGTGCAAACATATATGGGTGTGTGTGCCTGTGTGTGCCCTAGTTAACATATAGGTGTGTGTGTAAGCTTGTGGGAGGGGGCAACTTCAAGTGTATTGAGTGTAAGTGTGTATTTGTGAGTGTGTGGGTGAGTACATGAATGTGTGGTACGTGAGTTTGAGAGTGCATGTAAGTTTGTGCAAGCATGGGTGAGTGTGCGTATGTGGCGTGCCTTGCGTGCATCTGTAGGTGTGCATGAGTGCAAGTGTGAGCATGTATGGATGTGTGCGCATAAGGACGAGAGTGCAGTGAGCGTGCAGTGGGTGTGTGAATATGTGCGCATGCAAGCGTGAGTGTGGCTATAATTGTGAGTGTGTATGCGAGGGCACGCGGTGCGTATGTGTGGGTGAACGTGCAAGAGGGTTCCCAGAAGGGCTGAGACCCAAGGGACAGGCTGGGTTTGCAGCGGAGGAGGGCAGGGGCGTGACAAAGAGCAGAGGCCGGAGGTGTGACCCGGCAGCCGGAGAGGAGCGGGGCGAGATGGCACTGGGGGGCCTGCGCTTCAAGGCTGAGAAGCGTGGGGCTTTCTCCTAGGGTGACGGGGAGCCAGGGAGGCTTTAGCGGAGGGGAGGGGACAGAGCGGGGCCAGCGATGGTGCTGTCAGGCGTGGCGGGAAGTGAGCTCTCCATCAGAGTGAGCCAAGACAGGGGCTTCCGCTGGGGAGAGGCGGCGTGCATCCTGCCGGGGTCCACTCGGCCGGAAGGAAGAGTCTGAAGGCAAAGACGTTTTCCTTCGCCGGCCCCAAAGTCAAGGTGTGGGCTGACTCTGGGTGCGGGTGGCAGCCTTCTCGGCATCCGATGCCAGCCTTCTCTTGGGTCTGTCGCCATATTCCGACTGTGCCCATGGCTGCCTGTTGACTTGACGGCTGTACTTCAGCTCAGCTGCGCCTGTTGGGCGTGTGGGTGACTGTTTCAGACAGCCACAGGTACCCCAGTCTTGTCTCTTCCTCTCTGAGGGTGTCCTCTGCTTGTGTGGGGGTGCAGTGTACCAGTGAGGCAGGGTTCTCTTTTCCTCATGGTAATTGAGTTCTGTCCTCTACCTGTGTCAGCTCCATCCTCTGCCTGTTTTGAGCTATGAGGGCAAGAGTCAGGAAGTTATCCACCTGTGCAGGGCACAACAACCAGGGGCTGTACTCAGGTGTGTGGGTGACAGGTGCAGTTATACACTTTGCCCAGTTTCCCTCTGGCAGCTGGTTCACCTCTTCTCAGGTGTGGGTGACAGGTGCAGAGTCATCCATCTCTGTCCCAGATATCCCTTTCCAGTAGCTGGGCTCTCACCTGTTCTCAGGTATGGGTAACAGGTGTCAGGTCGTCCACCTGTATCCCAGGTATCCCCTCTGGTGCCTGGATTATCACCTGTTCTCAGGTGTGGGTGACAGGGGCAGGATCTGGATTCTCGCCTGTTCTTGGATGTGGCGACAGGTGTGCGTGGGGCCTCTGTTTTCTCACCTGTTCTAAGGTGTAGGTTACAGGTGTCAGGTCGTCCACCTGTATCCCAGGCATTCCCCTCTGGTGCCTGGATTAGCACCTGTTCTCAGGTGTGGGTGACAGGTGCAGGGTCTGGATTCTCACCTGTTCTCAGGTGTGGGTGACAGGTGTGGGGTCTGAATGGGGGAAGGGGGGCTGGGGATGACCTTCCACCTGAGCTGGGGCCTGGGAGGCCGACAGCAGCTGGCACCCATGCCCCCACGGGGCCCAGGCTGGCCGGTCCCAGGGACCCCGGAATCCTCGCTACCCCCGCCCTTCTCTCCCTCCCCGCTCGCCCCCGCCCTGCAGGGCGCCTCCTCCAGCCTGGTGGTCAAGTTTGCCGACACGGACAAGGAGCGGACGCTCCGCCGCATGCAGCAGATGGTGGGCCAGCTGGGCATCCTCACGCCGTCCCTCACGCTGCCCTTCAGCCCTTACAGCGCCTACGCCCAGGCCGTGAGTGCCCGGGCCCCGGGGCCGGCTCAGCCGCCCTCCGTCGTCCCTGGTCGGGGGTTTCGGCCTCTGGGCCCACCTGGCTGTCCCACGCTCGGTCTCTGGCTCTGAGTCCAATCCTGACCGTGGCTGAACACCCAAATCCGGGCCCTGATTCCTGATCCCCAACCCCAGCTGAGGCCCGAGCCAAGAGCTGAGACCAAAACCCAGGCTGAGCCTCGATCCTGAACTTGGGCCCCAGTGCCAATCTGCGCTCCAAATCCCAAACCTCGGGCCAAGCCCCTGACCTTGACTGTGCCTCTGAAGCTAAATTAGCCCCAGTTCTGGCTAAGCCCCAAATCTAGGCTGATCCCAAACTGAGACCCAACCCTGGCTGAGCTCAATCTTGACTGATCCCTGATCCCAGACTGAGTACCAATTCCTAACTGAGCCTTATCCTTGACCCAACCCTAGCCCCAGGCTGAGCCCTGATCCCAGACTGAGCCCTGATCCCAGAATGAGTCTCAGTTCCTAACTGATCCTTGATCCTTGGCTGAACCTCAACCTCAAGCTGAGTCCTGATCCCAGACAGAGTCCCAGTTTGTAATTGAGCCAGCCCTGATCCTTGGCTGAATCCTAAACCCAGGCTGAACCCTGATCCCAGAATGAGTCTCAGTTCCTAACTGATCCCTGATCCTTGGCTGAACCTCAACCTCAAGCTGAGTCCTGATCCCAGACAGAGAGAGTCCCAGTTCCTAAATGAGCCCTGATCCTTGGCTGAATCCTAAACCCAGGCTCAGCCCTGATCCCAGACTGATCCCCAATCCCAGACTGAGTCCCAATTCCTAACTGAGCCCTGATCCTTGACTGAACCCCAACCTCAAGCTGCGTCCCGATCCCAGATGGAGTCCCAGTCCCGACCCCCAACCCAGGCTGAGCCCCAATCCCCAGGCTGAGACCCAAATCCTAAGTGAACCCTGAACCTTGACTCAACTTCAACCCCAAGACTGAGCCCCGAACGCGGCCTGAGCTTCGGCCCGGGGCGGAGCCGCACCGTCCGGCCTGACCTCCCAGGCCCCGGGGCCAGGCCTCTCGGGGAGCCAAGGTGCCGCCGGCCGTGCCCGCTGACTCGCCCCCACCCCCAGCTCATGCAGCAGCAGACCACGGTCCTGTCCGCCTCGGGCAGCTACCTGGGCCCCGGCGTGGCCTTCTCACCCTGCCACATCCAGCAGATCGGCGCCGTCAGCCTGAACGGGCTGCCCGCCACGCCCATCGCCCCCGCCTCCGGTGAGTGCCCCCGCGACCCCAGGCCGGCCGGGCGGGGCCGAGCCCCCTCGGGCCCCCCGTGACCCCCTCCCCTCCGCAGGCCTGCACTCGCCCCCGCTGCTCGGCACCGCCGCCGTACCCGGCCTGGTGGCACCCATCACCAACGGCTTCGCCGGCGTCGTGCCCTTCCCTGGCGGGCACCCGGCCCTGGAGACTGTCTATGCCAATGGCCTCGTGCCCTACCCAGGTACCTCGGAGTAACTCGGGGCCTGGGCGGGGGGCGGGGGGCGCTCCGGAGCACGTGTGGTGGCCAGAGAGCAGAGGGCAGGGCAGAGCGGGTCTCGGCGGAGCGGGTCTCGGCGGAGCGGGTCTCGGCGGAGCGGGTGGGAGCTGCGGGCCCGGAGAGGGAGGGTGCAGCACGGTGGTTAAATTCTGGAACTTTCCATCCCGGCTTTTCTGGATTTGCCTCCCTGTTCGGGGACCTTGGGTAGTTTTTTAAATTTCTTTTTTTTTTTTTTTAAAGATTTATTTATTTATTTAATTCCCCCCCCCTCCCCCGGTTGTCTGTTCTCGGTGTCTATTCACTGCGTCTTGTTTCTTTGTCCGCTTCTGTTGTCGTCAGCGGCACTGGAAGTGTGGGCGGCGCCATTCCTGGGCAGGCTGCTCTTTCTTTTCACCCTGGGCGGCTTTCCTCACGGGCGCACTCCTTGCGCGTGGGGCTCCCCCACGCGGGGGACACTCTTGCGTGGCACGGCACTCCTTGCGCGCATCAGCACTGTGCATGGCCAGCTCCACACGGGTCAAGGAGGCCCAGGGTTTGAACCGCGGACCTCCCATATGGTAGACGGACGCCCTAACCACTGGGCCAAAGTCCATTTCCCTAAATTTCTTTTTATTTTAGTTTATTTTTTGTTTATTTCTCCCCCCCCCCCCCAGTTGTCTGCTCTGTGTCCATTCACTGTGTGCTCTTCTGTGACCGCTTCTATCCCTGGCAGGGGCACGGGAATCTGTGTCTTCTTGTTGCGTCATCTTGCTGTGTCAGCTCCCCGTGTGGGCGGCACCATTCCTGGGCAGGCTGCACTTTCTTTCGTGCTGGGCGGCTCTCCTTGCGGGGTGCACTCCTTGCGCGTGGGGCTCCCCTACGCGGGGGACACCCCTGCGTGGCAGGGCACTCCTTGCGCGCATCAGCACTGCGCATGGGCCAGCTCCACACGGGTCAAGGAGGCCCGGGGCTTGAACCGCGGACCTCCCATGTGGTAGACGGACGCCCTAACCACTGGGCCAAGTCCGCTTCCCAGGTTTTTTTTTATTTCTGAACCTTGATTTTCTCATCTGGGAAATGGGATAGATAACCAACCAAACCTCATGGGATTTCGGTGACAATTAAATGAGTCTGTAAAAGCCTTAACACATCACCTGTGTCCTAAGAAGGGCGCCATAAACCTTAGCTCTCCAGCCTTCCCGCTCGGGAAGTTTCCACCCCCTGCATTCACTCATTCGCTAGTTCAGTCAACCTTGACTCCGTGATGAACTGGACCGAGCTCTGCCCTCAGGAGACGGAGGTCCCCCTTTCTGTGCCCTACACTCGCGACTTCAGGACCAAAACCTTGCAGCAGCTGAGTTATCCAAAGTAAGACATCGGTTTCCACCATCAAGGAGAATTACTTGGAAACATCACAGGCTCACAGGAAATTGCAGTATGAGTCTCCTCCGCCCGCTTCCCAGTGCTGGCATCGTCTGTAAACAGGGCACAATCGCCAAAAATGGATCGTCGGCGTCGTACAGTATGATGAACCGGAGCCCGGTCCTTTTTCCTATTTTGCCATTTTTTTAAAAAAATTGGGGAGAAACTCACATCACATGAACTTGACCATTTTTAAGTGAGCAATCCAGGGGCACTCAGTACATTCCTCATTTTGTGCTGCCGTCACCTCCGTCTAGTTCGGAGACATTTTCACCTCCCCCAAAGAAGACCCCACCCCTCCCGCCCTGGCAACCACCAAGTCTGCTTTGTGTCTCCATGGATTGACTAATTCTAGATATTTCCTATCAATGGAAGCACGCTACATGTGGCCTCTTGTGCCTGGCTTCCTTCACTGAGCATAGTAGTTTCGAGATTCACCCGTGTTGTCGCCTGTATTGGTATCATTCCTTTTTAGGGCTGAATAATATTCCACTGAGTGCAGGGACCACAGGTGGCTTATCCACCCATCAGTTGATGGGCATTTGGGCTGTTTCTACCTTTTGGCTTATTGTAAATAGTCCCACTGTGAACATTCTTTTACAAGTATTTGTTTAAGTCCCTGTTTCCAATTCTTTGGGGGCTTTACCTAGGAGTGGAATTGCTGGGTCATCTGAGAATTCTTTAACCTTTCAAGGAACTGCCAAACTATTTTCCACATCTTACATTTCCACCAGCAACATACGAGCATCCAATTTTCTCCATCTCCTCATTAGCACTCATTATTTTCCATGTATTTTTCTCCTTAAATGATCCTAGCAAAGTGGTAGCTCATTGGGGTTTTGATTTGCATTTACTTAATTACCCAGGATTTTCAGGTGTTTTTTTTGGCCATTTGGGTATCTTCTTTGGTGAGATGCAAGTCCTTTGTCCATTTTCCAATTGGGTAGTTTGTCTTTTTGTTGCTGAATTGTAAGGGTTCTTTACATATTTTGGATTCTAATCTCTCATCAAATATATAATTTTGCAACTACTTTCTCCCATGCTGGTGGTTGTCTTTTCACTATCTCAAAAATGTCCTTTGATGCAGAAAACCATTTAATTTTATGCATTTATCTATTTCGTTGTCACTACCCATGTTGTTGGTGTCCTATCTAAGAATTCATTGCCAAAACCAAGGTCACAAAGATTTACCCCATTTGCTTTCTTCTCAGATTTATCCCTAGCTCTTATAGTGATCCATTTTGAGTTGATTTTTGTGTCAAATTCCACTACTTTTTACATGCACTCGTGTGTGTGCGTATGCAATTCTGTGCCACTTTATCACAGGCATAGATTCATATAAACAGCACCACAATCAACATTTCGGTGGTCTGGAAACCTCTTCCCTCCCTCCCACCTCTTCCAGTTCTTCCTCGGGCAGCCTGAAAGTTCGAGAAGGGATAGAGTCTGATGTGCAAACTGTGGATTGGGGGGAGGAAACCTGTTTGGATGTGTGCGTTGTGGGGGTGGGATGAGGTATTGCGGGTAAACTGAGGCCTCCCCAGTAAATGAGCCAAGGCTGTCGGGGGAAAGGGAGAGACTAGGGGATGGGGGTGGGGTGGCGATTTGCAGCAGTGGCCCAGAGAAAACAGGGGAGGAATGAAGGGGTCCTCCTGGGAGACGAGGGTCGTGAAGATGGGGGGTGGTAGTTAGACCTCTCCGGAATCCGACAAACCTGGAATCCGGGTCACCTGCCGCCCTCCATACCTGGGAAGCGCTGGGCGCGGAGGTGATCCTGACGGACGATGGTGGCCCTCCCTCCGGCTCTCGGGGGGAGCGGAGCCTCCTGCTGCCCCCGCCCCACTCGGCCCCTCCGTCTGCCCCGCAGCTCAGAGCCCGACCGTGGCCGAGACCCTCCATCCTGCCTTCTCCGGAGTCCAGCAGTACACAGGTAAGGGGGCAGCCCGGCCCCGCCCCCATTCCGGCCCCGCCCCCATTCCGGCCCCGCCCCTCTAGCCCGCCGCGCCCCCGGCGTCCCTCGTTGCCGGGCAACGCCGCCAGCCTCTTCCGGGCTCTGGCCGCGCCCCCGGCGTCCCTCGTTGCCCGGCAAAGCCGCCAGCCTCTTCCGGGTTCTGGCCCCGCCCCTCAGGGCCCGCCGCGCCCCTGGCGTCCCTCGTTGCCGGGCAACGCCGCCAGCCTCTCCCCGGCTCTGGCCCCGCCCCCAGGGGCTGCCCTCTCACCTGTCTGCTCGGCCCTCCGTTATCAACACGCCTCCGACCGCTGGCCCTGCCCCGACTCCTCATACTGACTTCAACCCCAGTCCCTGGCCCATTCCTGCCCCCAGCTGCACCCCAAAACTGGACCTGTCTCCCCAAGCCTCCCCTCGTCGTGGCCCCACCCCTTTGCTGCAGAGAGTGGGGTTCACCACACCTTTTGGCCCTCGCTCAACCCCAGCTCTTGACTCCGCCCTTGTCCCCCCTCTCACCAGCTGACCCTGCCCATCAGAGCCCGCCTTGGCCCCGCCCACCAACTCCTGAGCACGCCCACCCTTCTAAGGCCACGCCCTCCGTCCGGCCCACCCTCTGTCGTTCCTCTGTCCCCTGGACATACCTCCTAAAACAGGTTTTGGCCCTAGCCTCGGTTGTGACCCGCTCCCTTCTCGGGCCACGCCTTCTGGTCCACCCCCTGTAGTGGCCCCACCCCTGAAGTCCAGGCCCCAACCTCACCCTGAAGCCTGGCCTCAGCCCCGCCCCCCGCTATGGCCCCGCCCCCCGCTATGGCCCCGCCCCACCGAGTCCTGCCCTGCCCCATCACTGCCCTGCTCAAGGCCAGCCCTGGCCCCGCCCTCCTCTGTGGCCATGTCCCTTCACAGTCCTCCTCAGGACCTGCCCTCAGCCCCGCCCTCCTCCTTAAGTCCTGCTCTCGGCCCCGCCCTCCGCCGTGGCCCCGCCCCATCGAGTCCTGCCCCGCCCCTATCACAGCCCTGCTCAAGGCATGCCCGCAGCCCCGCCCTCCATCGTGGCCCCGCCCTCCTGCTCCAGGGCCCCGCCCTCCACTGCGGCCCCGTCCCCATCACTGCCCTGCTCAACCTGCCCTCGACCCCGCCTTCCGTCGTAGCCCCGCCCCACCCCATCGCTGCCCTACTCCAGGCATGCCCTCGGCCCCGCCCTCCTCCTCCAGGCCCAACTCGTGCCCGCTGTGGCCCCGCCCCATCGCTGCCCTGCTCAAGGCATGCCCTGGGCCCCGCCCTCTGCCACGGCCCCGCCCTCCTGCTCCACGCCCCCCGCGGCCCCGCCGTCCACCGAGGCCCCGCCCTCCATCGAGGCCCCGCCCCATCGAGCCCTGGCCCGCCCCATCACTGCCCTACTCAAGGCGTGCCCTGGGCCCCACCCTCCGCCCTGGCCCCGCCCTCTTCCCCAGGTCCCGCCCTCCGCCGTGGCCCCGCCCCGTCGAGCCCTGCCCCGCCCCATCACCGCCCTGCTCGAGGCGTGCCCTGGGCCCCACCCTCCGCCGCGGCCCCGCCCTCCTCAGGCCCCGCCCTCCTGCTCCAGGCCCCCGAGGCCCCGCCCTCCACCGAGGCCCCGCCCCGTCGAGCCCTGGCCCGCCCCATCACCGCCCTGCTCAAGGCGAGCCCTGGGCCCCGCCCTCCGCCGCGGCCCCGCCCTCCTCAGGCCCCGCCCTCCTGCTCCAGGCCCCCGAGGCCCCGCCCTCCACCGAGGCCCCGCCCCATCGAGCCCTGGCCCGCCCCATCACTGCCCTACTCAAGGCGTGCCCTGGGCCCCACCCTCCGCCGTGGCCCTGCCCTCCTGCTCCACGCCCCCCGCGGCCCCGCCCTCCACCGAGGCCCCGCCCCATCACTGCCCTACTCAAGGCGTGCCCTGGGCCCCTCCCTCCGCCGTGGCCCCGCCCTCTTCCCCAGGTCCCGCCCTCCGACGTGGCCCCGCCCCGTCGAGCCCTGCCCCGCCCCATCACCACCCTGCCCGAGGCGTGCCCTGGGCCCCACCCTCCGCCGCGGCCCCCGCCCTCCTCAGGCCCCGCCCTCCTGCTCCAGGCCCCCGAGGCCCCGCCCTCCACCGAGGCCCCGCCCCATCGAGCCCTGGCCCGCCCCATCACCGCCCTGCTCAAGGCGAGCCCTGGGCCCCGCCCTCCGCCGCGGCCCCGCCCTCCTCAGGCCCCGCCCCCCTGACGGCCGGCGGCCTGTCTCCCGGTCTCCGCAGCCATGTACCCCACCGCGGCCATCACGCCCATCGCGCACAGCGTGCCCCAGCCGCCGCCCCTCCTGCAGCAGCAGCAGCGAGAAGGTGAGGCGGCCGCGACTCCCCTGGGCGCCAGCCCCTCTGCCCGCTGCCCCCGTCTCGCCCGCTCGCTGGGTGCCTTCGGGCCACCGCCTCTTCCTCCCTGGGCCTCAGTTTCCCCTCCAGAAGGGGGGAGCCAGGCCAGCCCCGTAGGGTGGAGTAAAGGAGACCTGCAGGTAGGACGGCTCAGGGCGCCCGCAGCCCCCCGCGGACCGGGGTCACTCTCCGGATTTGGGGAGAGGAAACCCGTTTTGAGTAGGGGGTGGGTGGGGGTGATGTGGTACGTCGGGAAAGCTAAGCTCTTCCCAGGAAAGCCGGGCTGTCGGGGGAGGGCCTAGAAGCTGGAGTCCAAAAACCCTAGGTTCAAGTCCACCCAGCCTTGTGACATCTTAAGTGAGCCACCCTGCCCCGTGCCTCAGTTTCCTCACCTGCCAGGAGATGTTACTGTTGTCAGTCTATGCAGGGGAGGGGGCCCGGGGAGACGAGGCCAGCCTGCAAACCACAGAGGGCGCCCTGGAGGGGGCCTCCTGGCCCCTGGGCTGGCCCTCCGCCTTTGAGACAGTGGAACATGCCATAATGCAGGAACTGAGCTTAGGGGGCGTTTCTTGGGCTTAAAATCATAGAAATGTCTTCTCCCCCAGTTCTCGAGGCGGAAATCCAAAAACACCGTAAGGGCAGCATTTACATCATATCTAGATGGACATGAATTGGGGTGGGCACTATTTTTAACCCAGTACACCGCCCCCTCGCCCTGCCAGCCAGCACCTTCACTATTCGTGGTCAGATCCTGTGTCTCCCAGGGGCTCTTGGTTTAAGGTCAACATCAGCTACGACACAAGAGCTTAGAGGCTGAAGGGAGCTCTATCCCCTCACCCCACCCCCAGGGCGGCATGAGTGGGGGCTTCAGAGAGGGCTCAGCTGCACAATTTTTGGGTGGCTCAGGGCTCCGAGCCCCCACCCCACATCCCCTTCTCCCTTCACCCTCAGCCTGAGCTCAGTCAGTACAAGCGGATTTAAAAACTCTTTCAAGCACAGCCCGTGTCTCCTGTATCACAGCCTATACCTTCACTAAAGGTGTATGCAAAAGGCAAACACAGCTACAGGGCTTGGGGCAGAGGGGGATGAGGTCAAGGGCACACAACTTGAACACTTCGACAATGACACATCGAGAGAAAAGAATAGCAGATGGGAACCTAGTAAAACGGCAGCACAGGTTTCTCCATGTTGAATGGTTACCAAGTGCCCGCGTACTATGGTAAATACGGTACTTTACCTTGGAAAAGACCTGAAGCCGGTGCACTTGGACGTGGGCGTTTGGGAGGGTGGCAGCTTGTGAAGAGCTGGAGGGAGGGTTGTCTGTAAATGATAACAGGGTGGCAACCCCAGGTGGGGTGGGAACCGTGCGGGGCCCCGACGCACTGGGCCAGCTAAGGGAGTCGATACATGTTGGAGGTGTGTGTGTGTGTGCGTGTGTGTGCATTTTTGTGTTTTCTGATGCACTTTGGTTCGGCTGAGTGTGGTTTTCGGCTTTCACGTTTCTCAGGACACACTCGGGCACTAGCAAACGCAAAATCTGCGTTATATTCAAACAGCACCCTAAAATACCAGTCGCGTTCCCACCAGCTCACATTTCAAGAACAAGCTTTGTGGTAGGACTGTAAGTCCTTGAGAAAGATACAGCCTGGGCGAGGACGCGATTGTATTTTCTGGGGCGGGGAGTATCCCTGGGAGGGGGTTCTCTTTCGTTTGGGGATCACCCTGGTTTGGGAAGGCGTGGGCGAAGGTCATCTGTAGGATTAAATTGGCAGCAGGTTTGAAAACTCTTTCGGCTTTGGACAGTCAAGGTTTTTAAATGCTCTTATTATTTAGAGTTTTTCGACGAGACGTGCTTTGGGGATTATTTGGGGGAGGAGATAATTTTAAGGACTATCGGCGGCTTTAAAAAAAAAGATTTCTGGTTGGTGTATCATATGGTTTAAAAATTATCTGGGGTTTGGGACAGGGGAATTATCGTTTTGATTTTGCTTAACCTCTTTTCGCGTCATCTGCATTTTGAAAGCTATCCAAGGTTTGGGAATTAAGCCGGGTGTCCTGGATATCTGAGGTTTGGGAACAGGGAATTATTTGTTGCCCATTACTCGCCATCTTCCACGTTTTCAAAAGGAAACTTTTCATTTTAGAACCGTTTCAGATTTCCGTAATTACACATTTCGGTATATCCCACATCCCGTTCGTCTGGTTTTTGGGAATCATCTGGAGCTTGGGTTTTCTCAGAGGTTGGGGCATTTTCCAGGGCTTTGGGATCTGGGACTGGGGAATTCTCTGGGTTTGCAGAGCCAGGGATCATCTGCATTCTTTGAAGTATCTGGGGATCAGCTGGGCTTCGGGGATTATCAGTGGTTTGGAATGTCCCAATTTGGGATCATGGCAGGAGGCTGTCACCCCTGGCGTCATGCCCCCCACCCCCGTTTCCACAGCCCCCCCCACCCGATGCCACCCGGCCCCACTACCCTCACAGCCGGTCGCCCCGGCCATGGGCCGCGGGCCCCGCGCCCCTCCCCCGGGGGGTCCGCCTCCTCTCCTTGGGGGCTTTATGTCTTTCTCTCCCCCACCTGCAGGTCCCGAGGGCTGTAACCTGTTTATCTACCACCTCCCCCAGGAGTTTGGAGACACGGAGCTGACCCAGATGTTCCTGCCCTTCGGCAATATCATCTCCTCCAAAGTGTTTATGGACCGAGCCACCAACCAGAGCAAGTGTTTCGGTGAGTCCCCGCCGCCGGCGCCGCCTGGCGCAGGCCCGGCCAGACCCCCTCGCCCCGGAACAGTGTGGGGGCGCAGCTCCTGGTCCAGGATAATCCCAGGTTGTCCTTGGAGCAAGCACTTACGGAGCGCTGACCGAGCTCACTTGTCAAGCCCCGCTGCGCGCACTTTGCTAGCGCCTAATTTGTGCACTGATTGGGCACCCGCCGGGCACGCTTACTGAGCACCTGCTGGGCACAGTTACTGAGCACCTACCACATATGCATACCGTATGATGAGCTTTCCCAGCTTGTGTCCTACATCTGCTCCAGAGGCCTGGAAACGTGGCGCGGGTGACCAAGGAATGGAATTTTTTTTCGTTTCCTTTCCTTTTAATTCATTCCAACATACGTAGCCACCCGCGGCCGCTGGCTGCCGTAGTGGAGCGCGCGGGCCTGGGGGAGAAGGTGGGAATGAACAACTGGAGGCTTTCAGTCAGTGAGGTATAAACGATGGGGGGGAAGCAAAGCCAATGAGAAAATAGAGGCAGGGCGGGCGCTTTAGCCAGGATATTCACAGAGGGCCTCCCCGAGGAGGCAGTGCTTGAGCTGAGGCCAGAAGGATGTGGCGCCAGCCAGGGGGAAATCTGGAGGAAAGCTGTTCCAGGCAGAGGGCACAGCCAGTGCAAAGGCCCTGGGGCAGGGCCGCGCTTAGAGGATTGGAGGAACGGGGAGGAGGCCTGCGCGGCCACAGTGCAGGGAGCAAGGGGGACAGCAGAGGCGGGGAGGGCGGGAGGGGACAAGAGTAGGTCCTGCAGGCCCTGGCGCGCCACAGGGAGGCCTTCCTTGTCTCTAGAGAGAGGAAATTACGGCTCAGAGAGGGCCGGCAACTTGTCCAAGGTCCCACAGCAGGAAAAAGGCAGAACCCGGGTTAGATCCAGTCTGACTCCAAAACCTGCACTCTTAACCCACACCATCCTGTCCAAAGGGTCAACTCTTGACTTTATTAGGCGCCTCCTGTGTGCGCTCAGTAGCCAATCCTGAGAAAGGAGAATCCCCCCGGTTTATTGAGGCAGGGAAGAAAGGTGGGCACAGAGTGGTCAAGCTGCCTCCTCAAGGTCACACAGCGAGTAAGGGAGACCCTGTCAGCACCCAAGTCCCATCGCACTTCCAGGAGGTTTGAGGAGGAAAGCCTAGCCTGCCCGGGCTCCCCTGAAGGCACGCTCTCGAGGGGGTCGTTTGCCTTCCCCGGGCCTCGGTTTCTCTATCTGTGTAATGGGAGCTTTGGAAGAGCTACTAGAGAGGAAAGCATCGGCGCCCCACCCCTGCTCCAGAACTCCCCCGTGGCGCCCCCTGGGTCCCCCCCCCACACGCCGCAGGTAGCTGCCTCCAAACGCCTGCTCGAGCCTCGCCGCACCCCCCTCCCCACCTGGGACCTGCAGCAGGAAGCCCGGGGGGGCGGGCACGAGGCGGGGGCGGCGGCAGGAGTGTGGGTGGGAGGGGGCTTGGGCAGGTGCTGGGGAAGGCTGCCCGGCAAGGGGAGGCTGGGGGCAAGAGAGGAAGAGGCAGAGCTGCGGAGCGAGAGGAGAGGGGGAGAGAGAGGACAGGAGAGAGAGGCAGATGGACCCAGAAACCGACAGACACGCTCAGACAGAGAGAAAGAGCAAGAGACAGAGGCCCAGAGGGAGACCCCAAATCCGCCCCCACCGGGCCAAGCTCTCGGGGTGGGCTGGACCTAGAAGTTCACAGCTTCCCTTGGGGGAGGGAAGACACGACCCCCCGCCCCTCCCCTGCCCACCCCGTGCCAGATTTGAAGCGTCAGCAAAATGACCCGAGGTAGGGAGTGAGCGCCCCGTCCCCAGAGGCATGCAAGCCCGGGGGTGTCCGAACAAGGCCAGGACTGCTGTGCGGCCTCTGGCCAGCGCCCCCCCCCCACCCCGGGACCCCGCGAGCCGGGACCCAGGGCGGCAGGCGGGGCCCACGACGGCGGCGGCCCCCCGGCTCTCTGCAGGCTTTGTGAGCTTTGACAACCCGGCCAGCGCGCAGACCGCCATCCAGGCCATGAACGGCTTCCAGATCGGCATGAAGAGGCTCAAGGTGCAGCTCAAGCGGCCCCGAGACCCCGGGCAGCCCTACTGACCGCGCCCGCCCCCCGCCCCCCACCCCGCCCAGCCCTGCTCTTCTCCGCTCCCCCTCCTCGGTCCTCAGACCCGCCCCAGTGCCCGGCCCCAGGAGGGGCGATGCTGCAAGAGGCCTCCGGAAGCACCCCCCGGGGCAGGCTGGCGGGGAGCAGAGCTGGACGCAGAGGCCCCCCCAAGTCCCTGGCGGCCTGGAGCGCGGGCGGCCGGGGTGCTGTGGGACTCCTTCCTGGACGGGGCTTTGAGGGATGAATAGGAGTTCGCCAGAAAGGCCAGGTTTGGGGTGGGGCGGAAGTGGGGAGGGGCTTCTGTCCTATGAGTCAGTCCTCCCTGCTGAAAAGCCCCCACCCACGCCCCACCCCTCAGACCCTGTCCCCAGAGGTTGTACCCCAAATGCTCATCTTGAAACTAGGACTCGACAGTAGGAGGCGGGGAGAGGGCCAGCCCCTCGCCAGCCCTGCCAAGGCGCCCGGCCGGGCCCCAGCTCCGCCCGCTGGCTCCTCCTTGGTGTCCACTCGTGCCCAGTGGACTGGTGGGAAAGGCTGCCGTACCCACCAGCGTGCAAAAAAGAAAAACAAAAACAAAAATCCAAGAAACAGACAAACGAAAAGCCCGAGCGTGTGTTTTGCCATCGCGGCCACCAAACTCACCCACGACTCCTTCTCTGGAGGACGGAGCCCCGAGCGCCGAGGGCCGGGGCGTCTGTGAAGTGGGCCCCCAGCCACCGGTTTCGTCGCCAGCCCGAAGGCTTGCAGCGTCAGCGTCGCCGTCAGCCTGTCTCCTCCGGGCATCTGGCCCGAAGCCGGCGCCCGGGTAGAGGCGGCTGGGACTTTTGGGGACCGCGTCGTCGCACGCGTAGGCAGAGCGGCGACTTCAGCAAATCCTGCTTGTGCTCGGGGACGCTGCGGGAAACTGAGACCCGGAGAGAGGACAGAGGGGGGCCGGCTCCCCGGAGCCCAGATCGCAGGGGAGGGGGCGACAGAAAACGAGCCTCCAGGTTTGCCCCCCCACACCCCGTTTCCCAGGGGAGCAGGCGGGCTCGGCCACGCGCCCCCCCAGCCAGGCGAGTCGAGCTCGGAACCCCGGGCTCTCTGCTCTCCCCGACAAGACGGAGGGGCCTCGGTTTCCCAGCCTGGCCGGGGCGCCCAGGCACCCTGACGCTCCTCCCCCAGGCGAGGGGGCTTCCCTTTCCAACCCATCACCCCGGAGTTTTCCGTAAATGACCGCAGCGTCTGGGCGCCAGCCCCCCCTTCCCCCCCCTTCTCCCCCAAAATGTGAACCGACTCTGCAGGGCCGGTGGGGAGCGGGCCCCGGGGAGGGGGGTGCAGGGCCGGCACCTGGGCTGGGGGCCGAGGGGGTTCACCGTCACCGGCCCCCCCCCACCTAAACGCAACTTTTCCCCCTACCTGTGGCTAGCCCCAGGAGCTCTGTGCAGTACCTTGATTTGATCGAGTGTAAATCACGGGACCAAACTTTGGCGACTTCCTCCCCTCCCCGGGCGGGCGGCCCTGGACCTCTGGGTCCGGCAGGGACCCAGGAAAGGGCTGAGGCCGCCGGGGCCCCCCCCCCCCCGCCACCGCTTGGCACGTCGGCCGGACCAGGGTGCCAGCGGAGCTCTGGAAACGGGCCACGATATACCTCCAGGACGCCTGGCCGCCTCCTCCCTGCAGGCCTCCGGGCTCAGCCCGCCGGCCTTCCCCCCACCCCCCGGCCCCCCTGCAGCTTCCGGGAGCCCCCCGTCTCCCTCTGGCTTCCCGCAGCCCCCCTCTGCCCCCCGCCCGCCCCCGTCTCCCCGTCATAGCCTTACTTGTGTGACCAAAAGCCCTTAGCTTTGCGTCGGGGGCAGCGGGGCCGGGGGCCGCCCCCCGCCCCCCCCTGCCCTCGAGCAAGGGCAGGCACCGTCCCCCCTGCCTTCGAATCACCAGCCTCGAATTTCAGGTCTCAGTGACCCCAGAACCACCCAATTGTCAAAGACACTCTGACCTTGATACCTCTTCAAAGATTTTTTTTTTTTTGGTCTTTCTAAGCAGGAACAAAGACAAAACCAGAAGGAAATGAGGAAAAGCAACTCGACGGACCATTGATTTTTGTTTCCCAGTTGGGGTGCGGGCGGGGAGGGTACGCGGGGGCGCCTCTCTCTACCCAGACCGCCGCGCCGCGCCCGCCAAGCACAGCTCCTCTGACGTCCAGTCGGGCCCCTGGCCCACGGTGGCGCCGTCTGATAAGCTCAAAACGAAAAAAGGAAAAAAAACACACACACAAAAAACACGTTAAAAAAAAACAGAACAAAAAAAAAAAAAAAGAAAACAGCGTCCCCTTTTGTTTCTACCAAAATGTGTGGACCGACCCAGAAAAAAAACAAAAAAACACAGAAATTAAAAATTTAAAAAAAAAAGGAGAAAAGGAAAAAAAGAAAAAAAAGAAAACCTTCCGACCCGTTTGGATCTTGCGGAGTTTGATGATGTGTCCCGAGACGCCCCAGCCGTGTGCCTGAGCCCGCGTGTCTGCGTGCGCGAGTGTGAGCCGAGGGGGCCCCGCCGGCCCCGCGCCCCGTCCGCTTGTGAGCGTGTGCCGCGTGAAGTCGGGGCGTCTCCTGAGCCCACGTTTACTGGCTGTAAATACCATTTTTATACTCCACATCGGAGACCTGCGTGATTTGTACAATGTACTTTATTTCTGTTACGAGTGACACGACGTCGCGCGAGGCGCCTCGTGCACCTGCCGGCGCGAGGGCGAGGGCCTGGGGGGGACTGGGGCGCCGCGGCCGAGGAGGCGCCCGTCGCCGGACGAGGTCTCCACGCGGTTGCGCGCTTCAGGCGAGGAGCCGCAGGCAACGTCTTAACGTCCAAACCGCCTTTCTTTGGTCTGAAGACACTGAAAATTTATTTAATAAAAGTTTTACTTGCTAAAGGACCGGCTCCCCCACCACGTCCCCTTGCTTTTTCGCGCGCGCGGCGGTGGAGGTGTTTGGGCCCGTGGCTGTCCCATCCCATGGGGCGCCGGCGCCGGGGCTGAAGCCAGGTTTGGGGTTCGGGGTGGGAGGTGTAGGGAGAGAATTTCCCAGGGGGGAGACGGAGCTGAAATTCCCGTATCTGGGATGCCGTCGGAAGAATCTGGAAATCGAAGACGCGTATCGCTGTGTCTCCAAAAGCGTGGAGGCGTTTAGTGGTTTATTCTCTTGCGCGTTCACTCGTGGAGTCGTTCAACACTTATTTATTTATTTTTAATGTTATTAAATGTGGGCTTTTTGGTTTGTTTTTTTTAAGATTTATTAATTTCTTTCTCTCCCCTCTCCCCCCCACCCCATTTGTCTGCTCTCTGTGTCTATTTGCTGCGTCGTCTTTGTCTGCTTCTGTTGTTGTCAGCAGCACGGGAATCTGTGTTTCTCTTTGTTGCGTCATCTTGCTGTGTCAGCTCTCCGTGTGGGCGGCGCCATTCCTGGGCAGGCTGCACTTTCTTTCGCGCTGGGCGGCTCTCCTTGCAGGGTGCACTCCTTGCGCGTGGGGCTCCCCTACGCGGGGGACACCCCTGCGTGGCAGGGCACTCCTTGCGCGCATCAGCACTGCGCATGGGCCAGCTCCACGCGGGTCAGGGGGCCCGGGGTGTGAACCCTGGACCTCCCAGGTGGTAGGCGGACGCCTTGACCACTGGGCCGAGTCCACCACCCGACAACATTTATCGAGCACTTACTGGGTGCCCGGCGCCAGGGTTGACCACCGAGAGCCCAGCGGCGACCAACCAGATGGCGCCGGCCACTGCGCCCCCGGGGAACGGTCCAGTGGGGCCGACCCTGGCCCGTGAGCCCAGCGGTTGATTTTCCCTGATGGTGAAGTTCACGTAACATGAAAGCGTCGCCACTCGAAAGCCTGCACATCAAGGATCTTCAGTGCACGCAGAAGGCTGCGCACGCCTCACCACTATCTCCTTCCAGAACGTTCTCAGCACCCCAGCAGGAAAGGTTGTGCGTGTGAGCCATGCCCCCTGGCCCAGCCCCTGGAAACGACAGCCCACCTTCTGTCTCTAAGGGTCGGTGTCCTCTCCTGGACGTTTCCTGCGGGTGGGGTCACACGCTCTCTGTGCGTCCGGCTTATTTCACTGAACGACGTGTCGTCACGTTCTACCCGGCGTGTAGCCCGGGTCAGAGCTGCCTTCCTTTAGGTGGCTGCGTAATATCCCATTGGGTGTAAACGCCCCATTTTATTTATCCGCGCATCCGCGGAGGGTATCTGCGTGGTCTCCACGCCCTGGCAATCGTGAACAATGCTGCACCGAGACACTCACGGGTCCGCTTTGGTTTGAGCAGCAGTTTTCGGGTCTACCCGGGAAGGGCACTCACCGGGGTGGACGGTCATTCCATGTTTAACTTTTTGAGGACGCGCCAAACTGTCTTTTCGCAGCGGCTGCACCACGTCCCATTCCCACCAGCGAGGCGCGAGGGTCCCCGTCTCCCCACAGCCTCGCCAGCACCGGTGCCACGGCGACTTTAGACGTATTTGTTTGCTTGTTGGTTAGAGGAGTTGCGGCTTACAAAGCAGTCACGCGACTGTGCACCTTCCCCAGAGGAACTGGTCAGACTCTGGCCACTCACCGCGGTCCACAGCGTGCACTTGGCGTGCTTTTTCTGTACCCCCCTATTATCGACGTACGTCGTTGACATTGATGCAGGAATATGACAGTGTCGCTGTTAACTATGGTCCAGAAGTTACATTAATTGCATTTTCCCATGCACCTGTACATTCTTAGCACCTTGCCATAATGATGCATATTTGTTCTAGTTCCTAGAAGGACACTCTTGTAGTTGTTCTTTTAACCACAGTCCTCAACCACCCCTGGGGCCCGTGTGTCATTCAGCCCCTAGATTTTTCTCTGGCTCTTTCCACTGACATTCACATCCCCAGACCAACGCTTTCAGCCACAACCCCGCTTATCAACCAGCCGCGCCAGCTCTGCTCACTGCAGTGTGGCCAGCAGCTCTCTCCCTGTCCCCACAGCACCCCTCTCAGCCTCACCCCGTCTCCCAGGAACCTAGAGTGTAGGTTTTAACTCCACGCCTTTATTCGTCATGTTTAGTTTATATTCGTGAGATTATACAGTATTTGTCCTTCAGTGTCTGGCTTAGTTCACTCAGCATCATGTCTTCGAGGTGCATCCAACATAATTGCTTTTATTTTTATTTTGTTTTTCTTTTTTTGAGGTACCAGGGCCAGGGATTGAAGCTGGAACCTAGTATGTGAGAAGCCGGTGCTCAACCACGGAGCCACATCGGTTCCCCTGAGTTGGTTTTTTCTTTCTTTCTTTCTTTTTATTTATTTTTTTGTCTTTATTTTTTTAATATTGCATTAAAAAAATATGAGGTCCCCATATACCCCCCACCTCCCTCACCCCACTCCTCCCCCCATAACAACAACCTCCTCCATCATCATGAGACATTCATTGCACTTGGTGAATACATCTCTGAGCACCGCTGCACCTCATGGTCAATGGTCCACACCATAGCCCACACTCTCCCACAGTCCACCCAGTGGGCCATGGCAGGACATACAGTGTCTGGTAACTGTCCCTGCAGCACCACCCAGGACAACTCCAAGTTCCGAAAACGCCTCCACATCACATCTCTTCCTCCCACTCCCTACCCCCAGCAGCCACCATGGCCACTTTCTCCACACCAACGCTACATTTTCTTCTATTACTAATCACAATAGTTCATGAGTAGAATATCAGTAAGTCCACTCTAATCCATACTCTATTCCTCCATCCTGTGGACCCTAGAATGGCTGTGTCCACTCCACATCTATATCAAGAGGGGGCTTAGATTCCACATGGATGCTGGATGCAATCCTCCTGCTTTCAGTTGTGGGCACTCTAGGCTCCCTGGTGCGGTGGTTGACCTTCTTCGCCTCCATGTTAGCTGAGTGGGGTAAGTCCAACAAACCAGAGTGTAGGAGCTGAAGTCTGTTGAGGCTCAGGGCCTGGGTATCACATGGTCAGTCCAGAGATTCAGGTGCCCTGGGTATATATTAAACCCAGCACCAACTATAGTTCAGGTAAAAGTAACAGGAGAGGCTTGTGGACAAAGATCACATCTGAGTCCAGCTCCATCACACAGAAACACAAACTCCAAAGCAGGGCCAACTGACATGGCACTGAACTCCATCTGCCATGACCTTAGAACCTGTGGGTCTCTGTAGCCATCAGAAGACCCAATACCCGGGATTGTATCTACTTTATCTTTCTCTGGGACTCTGCTGAGGTGTGCATAAGGGCAACCCCTCTGATAACCTCCCGGCTCTTTTTTGGAGACTCAGAGCCATATAAACTCATTTGTCCTTCCCATTTCCCCCTTTGATTCAGGTGAAAAAGCATTTTTACCTCCTGGTATTGTATGCAGACTGAGATATTCTGCTGGTCCGAGCTGACCCTTTTATTCAAGGGCTTTCTTTGTTTTTACGTGGGAAGCAGGCACTCAACCACTTGAGTACATCCGTTTCTACAATTGCTTATTTTTTTATTTTTTAGATTTTTAAAAATCTCTCCCTCCCCTCGTTATTTGCACTTGCTGTGTCTGTTCATTGTCTGCCCATCTTCTTTTTGGAGGCACCAGAACCGAATCTGGGCTCTCCCATGTGGGAGGGAAGCTCCTAATCGCTCGAGCCCCCTCTGCTCCCTGCTTGGCTGTGGCTCTCATTGTGTTTTCCTCCTTGCGTCTCTTTGTTGCATCACCTTGTTGTGCCAGCCCGTTGCGCCAGCTCGTTGCCTTGCCCGTCTTCTTTAGGAGGCACCGGAAACTGAACCCGGGACCTCCCGTGTGGTAGGCGGGGGCTCAACTGGCCGAGCCATCTCCGCTTCCCTACAATTGCATTTTAATTAGAAATTTGAGGGAGGAATTCCTCAGTCGGGGCTGACGCAGGCGGGCAGGTGAGCGCTGAAAGATGGAGAGGGGGGTCAAAAAGAGCGTTCCAGGTAGCAGGTCCGGCTCCCGCAGAAGCGCAAGCTGGGGGAGCAGGCGGGATTGAGAGGACCCCCGCCGGGCTGGGGCTCGGGGAGGGCGACGTCAGAATGCTGGATCCCACAGAGGCCAGGACCGAGGCGGGTGGCGGGAGGCGCAGCCGCAGGGAGAGGAGACGACGGCGTTTCCGGCAAGCCCACGGAGAGGGCGAGGCGTGGGGCGCCGGGGCGGCCGCAGGCAGCAGTTTGGGGGCTTCGACGAATGAGCAGAAGGCTTGGGAAGATGGCAGCGGCTTCGGCTTGGAGAGGGGGGGACGCGGGCAGACCCCAGCCCCACCCCAGCAGAGGCCTCGAAGCTCTGTCCCCACTCCATCCCCCCCCCAAAAAAAAAATCCTGGGGGGGGCCCTGGCCTCCAGGGAGGAGGCTGAGAGGTGAGTAGGTGCGCGGCCACGCCCGAGCCGAGCCTCTCCAGATTGATGCGAAGGACCCCGATGGCGCCGTCCAACGGGCCACTTCATACCCTGCGTTTCTTTGGGGACACGATGCGGTCGAACCTTCCGGTGAGCGCCTCGGCGCGTTTTACAGCTTAGGAAGACGGAAGAGGTGGAACTGCAGGGAAGCCCGCAGGGAGAGCAAGGCAGGGCGGGGGCCGGCAGGGGGCGTCAGAGCCCGCCTGGAAGGGCTTTTCCCGGGAAAAGGAACGGCATGGCGAAGGCTCAGAGGCTTGAGGGGCGGTGGTGGTCGAGGGACAATTGCACCCACACGCCCCAAGAAGAGGCTGCGGAGCTCGGCACGGGCCGGGCGGCAGACGTCCTTTGTGACTGAGCCCGTGGAATGTGCTGGACCCTGGCCGCAGTTCTGGGGGAAGAGGGGCGAACAAACAAGTAAAAAGCACCCCGTCCTCAGAAGAAAAAGTCAGAGTGTGCTCAAGGCTCTAATCACGGCGAGACTGAGCCAATCTTGGGCTTTATCTTCAGGGCCATGGGAGCCACGGAAGGTTGTCGAGCAGGGGAGGGGCACGGTCAGATTCGGGTGTTGGAAGGATCCTGGCGCACCCTCCATGCCGCGGTGGGGTGTAGACTGGCCGCTCTGGAGGATTCTGGGCCGGATAATAGTCCTGCCGAGCCCTGACTATTTGCCAAGCGTTGTTCCAAGGCAGCGCTGGGCGGTGCGGTTGCCGCTACCCACAGGCGGCCGCTGAAACGTAAGCTCGTCTGAATAAAACTGTATACCTGGTTCCTTGGTTGCACGAGCCGCGTTTCAAGGGCGCAGTCGGCCCACCCCGCGGGGGGTGACTCAGGCTTGAGGACACGGAGAACACGTCCATCCCTGCAGGAAGTTCTGTCCGGCAGTGCCGGCCTGAGGGTTGGTCACCGCTTAACTCGCCTTGCTACGTCCCTGTAAGGTATGTCCTGTTCATACCCCTGCTTTGCAAGTTGGCACACTGAGGCCCAGAGACGTTAAGCGGCCTGCCTGAGGCCGCACAGCAGAATTTGAACGAGGCCGAGTGACTTAACCTTTGTGCCATTCTACCTCCCTGTGCTCTGTAGGGGCTAAAATTCAAACGCATGAGATGCTAATTCAAGATCTGATTTATAATAGAGTTATTTACCCTCTAGCACGTGCATCCGTACAGTACAGTAATTCTTTTTTTTTTTTTAGGAGGTACCAGGGATTGAACCTGGCACCTCGTATATGCAAAGCAGGTGCTCAACCACTGAGCTACTCCCCAGTAATTCTGCTTCTGAGTGTCTGAGAGTGAGCAAGCGTGCACTGTGTTAAAAATCTGAGTGTTTATCGGGGGGGGGGGGGATAGGCTAAGTGATAGATGACAGTGTATCAGTTAGCTATTGCTGCGTAACAAATTATCCCCAGAATGTCACAGCGTTGAAACAACCAACGTTTATTATTTCACGCATCGTTTCTGGGGATCAGGACTCCAGGGCCAGCTTCGCTGGGTGGCTGCGGTGGAGTTTCCTCAACAGGGGCTGGAGGCTGCACGTCCTCGAGGGCTCAGCCACGTGGCGGCTGGCTGGGAGCCCCAGCCCCTCACCACGTGGCGCGGTGGCGCTGGGGGCTGCTCACAACGGGGCAGCCGGCTTCCCCCGAGGAAGCGTGGTCCTGGAGAGAGAGGAAGTCCGGCTGGTCTCCAAGTCACAGCAGCACGTCCTCCTTGTTCTCCCTGCCAGAAGCAAGTGGCTCAGAACAGCCCAGGCTCGGCTGGGGGGGACACAAAGACCCGAAGCCCAGGAGGGGGGCTCGGAGGGGGCATCTCGGAAGGCTCCACCGCAAGGGGCGCTCCAGCGGTGGACACTTGGCGACTATTTAAATGGACGGATGATCTCCAGGCCATGTGGTAGAATGAGACAAGCCGGGGTGGAAAAGCCCTCCCAGTGGAAAACAACCCGTGTTTGTTTGTTTTTGTTTTTAAATTTTTAAAAAAATTTCTCTAGCTTTTCCTTTATTCCCCCTTTACACTTTTTTTTTCAGAGATTTATTTATCCCCCCATCTGCTTTCCATGTCCATTTGCTCTGTGTTCTTCCGTGTCTGTGTGTCTTCTCTTTAGGCGGCACCAGGAACCGATCCTGGGACCTTCCGGAGTTGGAGAGAGGCACTCAATTTTTTGTGCCACCTCAGCTCCCTGGTCTGCTGCGTCTCTTATTGTCTCTCCTCTGTCTCTTTTTGTTGCGTCAGCTCGCCTTCACCAGGAGGCCCCAGGAATCGAACCCTGGACCTCTGCCATGGTAGATGGAAGCCCAATCCCTTGAGCCACATCCGCTTCCCTGTCTGTTTTTTAAAGACACTTCCATTCTTTTGGGGGACGTGTATATGAATGAAGAACGAAGAAACAGGGTTTGAAGTGTATTTCCCCAGCAAGATGAAGGGGGAGGGGCACTGGGGAAGCTGAGAAGAAGGAAAGAAGAGCCTTAGCTGCTGTCCTCATTGGCGAAGGCAGATGCTCACGCGTCATTTACGAAATGAAGGATTCATTTTTCAGAACATGTTTTAAAGAACAGAAGCAGGGAAGCGGACTTGGCCCAGTGGTTAGGGCGTCCGTCTATCACACGGGAGGTCCGTGGTTCAAACCCCGGGCCTCCTTGACCCGTGTGCAGCTGGCCCATGCGCAGTGCTGATGCACGCAAGGAGTGCCCTGCCACACAGGGGTGTCCCCCGCGTAGGGGAGCCCCACGCGCAAGGAGTGCGCCCCCTAAGGAGAGCCGCCCAGCGTGAAAGAAAGTGCAGCCTGCCCAGGAAAGGCGCCGCGCACACGGAGAGCTGATGCAGCAAGATGACACAATGAAAAGAGACACAGATTTCCGGTGCCACCTGACAAGAACGCAAGTGGACACGGAAGAACACACAGCGAATGGACACAGAGAGCAGACAATGGGGAGGGGGGGAAGGGGAGAAATAAATAAATCTTAAAAAAAAAGAAGAGAAACAGCAGGCATATTCACTTCCTAGGGCTGCGGTAAACACCGTGCCCCCACCCGGTGGCTTAAAACCACAGAGAGTGACCGCCTCCCAGTTCTGGAGTCCAGAAACCCAAAATCGAGGGGTCGGGGGGGGGGGGGGGCCGCACTCCCTCGGAAGGCTCTAGAAGAGGGTACTTCCAGCGTCGGGTGGCTCCCGGGCCCCTCGGCGTTCCGGGGCTTGCGGCTGTGTCCTGCCGATCTCGGCCGCCATCCTCACGTGGCCGTCTTTCCGGGGTGACTCCCGGGGCCACTCGGGCAGCTCTTTTGGGGAGACGCCCTGCCACCCACAACAGCAGGTGTGGGAGCCACTTAGGCCAAAGACACTGCATTTAGCACATCTGCTTGTGACAGCTCCGGTAAATTCTTTCTCCCCCAAAGGATACGGTTACTCGACATTGCTCCCCACTGGTCAAGCACTTCCTTTGCGCTTCTCGTTATTACCTCATTCCGCCCTCGCCCTGACCCAACATGGTGGGTTTCTGTTATTATTCCAACTTCGCAGAGGAAGAGACTGAGGGTCAGAGGGGTGGAGGGGTGAACCCAAGGCCACGCAGTTGGTACACGGTGGGGTCAGAATTTGAATCATGCCCCCGTTACACTCACCCACGGTACCCCTTTGCGTCTCATCACTTTTTTTTCCCCCACCTGTTCACACCAGTACACTTTTTCAAAAATATTTTTTTACTTATTTTTACAAGATGCAAGATTACATAAAATGTTACATAAAAAAATCATCACTGCGTCTAACACAATTTCAGGCCCCTGGTTATTTATTCACCCAATTTATCAAATACCTGTCCACCTCGGGCAAGCTGTGAGTTTCACGAGGTGGTAAGTTGGTCAGGTCCGGGGTGGGTGCTCAGTAAATGCGTTTTGAACGAATGGAACGAATAAATGACAATGTCTATCCCCATTTATGGTCCTCAGGCCGAGAAGGATGCCACCTGTGTGCCACCAGCTCAGTTCTGGAAGTTTCCAAGGCCTAGTTGGCTTTGGGGGGACCTCAGCGGAGCCCCTGGGGACAAAAGGCCACGGTGGGGGAAGGAGGAAGAGACTGCACGTAGTTTGGTCACTGCTATGTCCCCAGCAGCCAACTTGGGGCCGGGCACACAGTAGGTGCTCAGTAAGTATTGGTGAAATGAATGGGTAAACGAGGCTAGTGGGCCTTCAAAAGCCCTACACCTGAAGGCCGCACCCCTGCTCACGTCGGGACGCCGGCTGTGTTGGCTACAGGGTGCCAGGGGCAAATCCAGTTCCTGTCCCCCGGTGGGGGAGGAGAGCACTTGGTGTTACGTGAGGGACCTACCCCCTGGCCAGGCATAAAGGCACCCTTGAGAGGGAAGCGGACATGGCTCAACTGATAGAGCATCCGCCTACCATAGAGGGAGTCCAGGGTTTGATGCCCAGGCCTCCTGACCCGTGTGCAGCTGGCCCACGGGCAGTGCTGATGCACGCAAGGAGTGCCCTGCCATGCAGGGGTGTCCCCCGCGTAGGGGAGCCCCATGCACAAGGAGTGCGCCCCTCAAGGAGAGCCGTCCCACGTGAAAAAGTGCAGCCTGCCCAGGAGTGGCGCCGCACACACGGAGAGCTGGTGCAGCAAGATGACACAATGAAAAGAGACAGATTCCCAGTGCCACCTGACAAGAATGCAGGCGGACACGGAAGAACACTCAGCGAATGGACACAGAGAGCAGACCGGGGTGGGGGGAGGGGAGAAATAAATAAATCTTTAAAAAAAAAAAAGACACCCTTAAGAAAGACACCTCACCTCTCTCCTCTCTGACCCTCAGTCTCTTCATCTGTAAGCTGGTGAGGCAGTTCGAAGCTCTCTGTGGGTCCCAGAAAAGGTCATGTTCTTGAAACTACCCCGTTCCTGTGGGTGTGAGACGAGATTCCGCTGGGGGCCTTTGATTGGATTCCTTCCGGAAGCCGTGACCCGGGGTGGGGGCCTCGGTCCTCTTCCCAGAGTCCTTTATAAATGGGAGAGAGAAAAAGGCGCAGACACAGAGAGAAACAGCGGAGGAGACAGAGAAAGCCCGAGAGGCCGAGCAAGGCTGGAATCGACTGAGCGCAGAGGCCGAAAGAGACGAGGCCCGGAGGGGACAGGAAAACCGAGCCCGGCCGCCCGCAGCTGAGGGAGATCGGGAGCCTGGAGGAGGAGGGGCACCCAAACCGGAGAGCAGCCCCGTGCCTCGCCACGCGGCTGGGGTCCGCAGCGCCCGCCGCCCACCGCCGGTGAGCCAGCATCGCTGGCCGTGCCTCGATGTGGACCCCTTCCCGGCCTCAGAACTGTGGGCTTGTACCCTAACAATCCCCGTTATGACAGCCACCCCATTTCTGGCATATCGCTCCCAACGGCTTTTAGCAAACGAAGACGGTGAGTCTCCGAGTTCAGCTCTGCCCAGCACGTGGTGAGTTGCTGCGACACTTCTGGCGTGGTTCAGCGTGAAAGCTGCCTTGTAGGTCGTGCGGGTTTAGCTAGTTAGTCCCCAGCGATGCCCGCCTCCTGTGCTCACTTCTGGGTGGGACACCCTCCCCTTGAGTGTGGGTGGGGCCTGCAGCTGGCTTCCAGCCAATAGAATCCGGCAGATGTGATGGAAGGTCACGCCCCAGATGAGGTTGCATCATGGTTCAGTGAGATGAGACGGTAACTTCCGTCTTGCCGGAAGCTTCTCTTGCCTGCTCTGGTTCCGATGAAGCAGGCTGCCATGGTGTAGACTGTCCTACGAGGAGACTCACGTGGCAAGAACCAAGAGCAGCCTCTGGGCAACAGCCAGCGAGAAACCGCGTCCAGCCAGCAGCCACATGAGCTAGGAAGCGGATCCTTCCCCGGTCAAGTCTTCAGATAAAGCTCCAGCCCTGGCCAAGAGCTTGACGGCATCCCGTGAGGGACCCAGAAGCAGAGGTTTCCTGACCCACAATTTCAGCCATTACGTTTTGGGCAGGGGAACTTTGTTACGCAGCAATACTGACACATCAGGAGAAACCTCATCAGCTCTAATGTCAAAAACTTAAAAGCTCACAAATAAATAAACCTCCGAACCCTGAAGAGAAGGGTATTAGTTTATTGCCTGGCATAACAGGCAATCCAGAAAGAAAAGAAAACAGACAGGTGGCGAGCCTGGGATTGAGGTGGGGGTCGCGGTACAAAAACTCACTTTCATAAAGGATCAAGTCGCTTCCAAATGAATCTCGAATTTCGGCCCAGGCAAAACCAGATCCTCACAACGTTTTCCACGAACCTGGACAAACAGATTCTCAAATTCAAGCGGGTGACTGGATTTTAAGGGAACCAAGACCAGAATGTGCTCAAAATAACGGGCCATTTTATTGAGCATATACTATGCAGGGATGTTGGGTGGGTGGTATGGAGCTTGCAGGCTTAACCTCTGTGCCTTGGTACCCGATGAAATGCTAAGAGGCATTACAAAGCTGCAGTATCAAAACCAGCAGACCCTGGGTGCCCGCCCCTCTTTTATTTATTTTCTGTTTCCCGGAGGCCTGCAAATAGCAGCTTCTTATTAAACATAACACCGGGCAGCAGAGCATGGAGGGTAAATCTAGAGCCAGACTCCAAGAATTTGACTTGGGGCTTTGGCCCCCACTAGCCGTGTGGCTCGCCTTTTGTTTCCGCCTCTGGAAAACGAGGCTAATTTGACCCACGCCTCTCAGGATTGTTGTGGGCCGGTGGATGAGTTAATATTTAGAAAGCCCTTGGCATGGGAGGCGGGCCGGGAATAAGGCTCTCCTCGAAGGCTTCAAATAAATCCCGTTGAAAATTCACTTTCCAGAGCCCTACCCCACGTGACCACCAGGGGGCAGCAGAGACCGCCGCCTGCGTTGAGTCTCAGCGCCTTCGCCAGAAATGCTGCAATTATTGAGCCCCCACTGTGTGCCTCCCAGCTAGGCAGTTGGCTGGAGGAGAGGCCCCAGGCCTTTCTCCGGGGACGCAAAAGCTACCCGGTTGGGATCTCTTAGCCTGGCGCCCTGCAGGCCCTGCCCAGCCTCTCCTCTCTCCCCTTCTCTGCGGCTGGTTGGGAGGCTGAGGTTTGCGCAGTCTCCACCGCCGGGGTCCCTCCCCCAGCACGCCTGGAGGTCTGAGAAGCTGGGTGGGGATGGAGATGCCCGGAACCTTCCAGGCACAGGGCGGGGCAGAGGGTGGAGACGGGAATTTCCTACTGCGACAACTGGCAGTCCCTGCCTGGCCTCGCGGCTACGCGGAGGAGGGAAGCGGGGTCAAACCCGCTGTGAATCGGAAAGTGAGTCCGCGGGGCGGGGGGAACGGCGTTGCTCACCTCTGGGTCCTCGATAGTTGCTACACGAGTCGAGGTTTGCGTGCTCTGGGATGGCCTCCTCCTCTCGCCAAGCCTCAGTTTCCCCATGTGCAAAATGCGGCTCAGGCCAGTTTGCGCCACCCAGGAACGTTGTACGGTTCTCCGGGGGAGATTAATTAATGCACACGCACCACAGCCGTCGTCGTTGTCACTTAACAGCAGAATAAGGAAAAACAGGGCCTTCTCCCAATTTAGAGAAGGAAGCTTTGGGCCATCACCTCCTGGACTTGAGCATCAGCACACATTTGTTGAGCACCTGCTGTGTACCAGGTCCTGTTGTGGGTACCGGTGATAGAGTCGGAGGAAAATGCTCAAAAGTGCTGGAGCTGGCTTTCTAAGGGGGGTGACGCTGGATAAATCAACAAATGCCTGAGATCGCTTAGGATGCTGCGACCAGATGCGGGAGGGGTAGTCAAGGAGGGCGTCTCGGAGGAGGTGACACGAGGGAGCTGGTCTTAGGGAGAAGTGGGGGGCCCCCAGCCTCAGCTTGGACCCCTCAAGCGATGGGACGCTCCTAAGGCCCCTCGAGAAAGTCCGGAGTGGGAAATCCTGAGCAGGGTGGGGCATGGGGGGGCTTCCTTAGGTGACCAATTGCCACGGAAGGCCCGCCTCTTTCCCGGGTCTAGCCACGCCCCTAGCGACAAGCCACGCCCCATAGCGACAAAGCCACGCCCCGAGCCATGGCTTCCCCCACCCCCTCCTGCCCGAGCCTACCAGAACGAGGCGGAGTGGGGTGATCTACATATTCATGAAGCCGTCAGCCAATCCGTAGTCTCTGAGCTTGGGCCGTCCTCCTGACGCTGGGTGACGGTGACGTCAGGAGGGACGCCCAGGTGATCCTTAAAGGCGCAGTCACCGCCCCGAGAGCTGGCACGGCTGTGCCGTCCCGAGCTCATCCCTGCCTCAGTTTGCACTTCTGTGAAGTGCGGCTGGGGGGTGCGCGGGGCACAGAAACCGGCGCGGACCCAGGGCACCCGAGAGAGCGTTGCCATTCGGAGTGGAACCCAGGGATACGTTCTGAGCGCTCGCTACGTGCCAGGCGCTGTGCTCAGGCTTCGGGCTGCGGCGCGGGCCGGAGCTTCAGCACCGGGGACGGCGGACAGCTCCGGGGTCCGGAAGGGGGTCCCCGGGGGGTGTGGGGGGGGCGTGCAGGGCGCACAGGCAGGGTCCAGGAAGAAGCCGCGGCCCTCAGCCAGCCCCGGCACGAGGACTGGTCTTCACCTGCCCGCCCCCCATCACAGCGACCCCCAGCCCTGCTCCTCCCACCTGCGCCCCCACCTCAGCCCCTCCGCGGGAGCCTCGCTCCCCTTCATTGCTTGCTCTGGCCTTAGGACCTTCACAGTCTTCCCAGAATCCGGCCGCTTGGAAACCCTGCTGGGCCTCCACCTGGATCCCGGCCCCCGCCCTCGCCCCCTCAGGCTGTCCTCCCCGCAGCAGCCAGAGGGCGCCTGGGAGCCCCCGAGCAGGGCCCGCGCCCCCTCTGCCTGCAGGCCTTGTTCTCCCTCTCCCAGGAGACAGGGAGCCTGGAGATGGCAGTCGTTAGCAGAGGTCTAACCGTGCAGGCATCGTGGGCCCCGCAGCCGGCGTGAGGCCCCTGGTTTTTATCCTGAAGGTAGTAGGGAGCCATAGAGGGTTTTGAAGCAGGGGAGGGGGCGACATATAATTAAAGGCTCCCTTGGCCGCTTTTCGGGAGAATGTAGCAGGGGAGACCCAGAAATGTTGGAGGCAGGTGTGGGATTCCAGGTGAGGGATGCTATGGCTTGGACGAGGGCAGGGACTCCAGAACTCTCCTTGGCAGCCTTTGTCACCATCGTCATTTACATATGTTTTTTAATTTAATTTTATTTTATTTTAATTTTTTAAATTGATTTTGTAAAAATATTACATTAAAAAAATATGAGGTCCCATTCAACCCCACCGCCCCCACCCCACCACTCCCCCCCCCCGGCAACACTCACTCCCATCATCATGACACATCCATTGCATTTGGTAAGTACATCTCTGGGCATCTCTACACCTCATGGTCATTGGTCCACATCATGGCCCACACCCTCCCCCATTCCATCCAGTGGGCCCTGAGGGATTTACAATGTCCGGTGATTACCTGAAGCACCATCCAGGGCAACTCCAAGTCCCAAAGGCGCCTCCACATCTCATCTCTTCCTGCCATTCCCCATACCCATCAGCCACCATGTCCACTTTTCCCACTCCACTCCAATGCCACCTTTTCTCTGTGGGCCTTGGAGTGGTTGTGTCTGTTGCACCTCTATGTCAAGAGGAGGCTCAGATTCCACAGAGATACTGGATGCAATCCTCCTGCTTTCAGTTGTAGGCACTCTAGGCTCCAGGGGGTCATTTACATATGAATGTGTGTAATGATCTCTCGGGTGTCTATCCCTCCCCCCCCCCCCCCCCCCCCCCCCCCCCCCCCGCCTGCCGGAAGCTCTCTCGAGGGCAGGGTTGAGGTCTGCCTTGGACCAGCTCAGAACACAGCATGCAACAAGTGCTTAATAAAAGTCTGATGAATGAATGAATGAATGAATGCCTCCTGCCGGGAGCCCTGACTTGCAGCCATCTTACATCTCAGATCTCAGAACAAAGCCGCGGGGCATCTTTGGACCCTTGAAACAATCAGGGCAGTTGAGAGGTAAAGAAAGGAAAGGATTTGCCTGGGCAAACCCAGGCAGAGCGGGAGGGTCTGATCAAGGAAGGCTTCCAGGAGGAGGTGGCATTTGAGCGGGTTCTGGAAGGTTGGGGAGGAGGGGTGTCTTCCTCTCCTTCGGCTGCTGTAATGAAGTATCACCAACTGGGTGGCTTAAAACAATGGAGATTTATTTTCTCCCAGTTTCTGAAGTCCGAAGTCAAGGTGCTGACGGCGCCGTGCTCCCTCTGAAGGGAAGAATCCTTCCTCGCCTCTTCCCAGCTTCCGGTGGCTGCCGGGAATCCTCGGTGTTCTTGGCTTGTAGCTGGATCCCTCCGTTCTGTGCCTCTGTCTTCACGTGGATCGTGTGTGTCCAAATTCCCCTCTTCTCAGGAGGAACTCGTCTTAACTAATTGCATCTGCACAGACTCTAAATAAGGTCCCATTCTGAGGTTCTGCGTGGGCATAAATTTTGGGAGGACACAAGGCCAGCCGGTAGAAAGGCCAAGGGTCAAAAGAGGGCCCTCCTGGAGATGGGAAAAGGATGAGCAAGCGGTGGGTAGTGGGAGAGCAGGAGAGTAGAAATCTAGGTGGAAACCCATACTGGGGCAGATTGGGCAGGATTTGAGGGTCAGAAAGGAGAGCTTGGAGTTGGGAAGGTCTGTGCCAAGCAGGGAAGAGAGCGGCATGGCAGACAGACTTCTAAGAGGGCTGCCACGATATCTACCCCTGGTGTTACGCCCCAGTGTAGCCTCTGCCCCTTGAGTATGGACAGGACCTGTGCCTGGCTTCAGCCAATGTGGTATGGCGAAGATGATGAAGGTCATCTGCATATCAGGGTACTGTCTTAGTTTGCCAGAGCTGCTATGACAAACAGCACACAATGGGTTGGCTCAAGCAAAGGGAATTTATTATCTCCTGGTTTGGGAAAGTTCAACGTCAAGATCTTGACGATTGTATTAGCCAAAGAGGTGCTGATGCAAAATACCAGAAATTGATTGGTTTTTATAAAGGGTATTGATTTGGGGTAGGAGCTTACAGAGACCAGGCCATAAAGCATAAGTTACTTCCCTCACCAAAGACTTTTCCCGCATGTTGGAGCAGGATGGCTGCCGACGTCTGCGAGGGTTCAGGCTTCCTGGGTTCTTCTCTTCCTAGGGCTCGTTTCTCTCTGGAATCAGCTCCTCTGTTTTCTCCACAAGGCCAGCTGTGGACTTTCAGGCAACGAGCTCTGTCTCTCTCTCCGGGGCTCAATTCTCCCCAGGCTCAGCTCCTCTGCTCTCCGTGTGTTTACTTCCTGGGCCCCTGTTCAAAACCCCCAACTCTGATCTTTGCCATGTCTTTTCTCTCTGAGTCCCCACCCACCAAGGGGACGGGGATACAACATCCTACTGACATGGCCCAGGCAAAACCTTAATCATCATTTAATCAAGTAAACCTCTAAATCCAAGATAATCTAAGATGCCCGGACCAGTTCACAGACATAACGCAGTATCTACTTTTGGAATTCAT
>NW_026688376.1:0-74529 GCF_030445035.2 Dasypus novemcinctus | reverse complement strand
AGTTTTACACATAGGTATGTTAGCACCAAAACTGAAGTAAAGGAGATAACTGAAAAATCTCTGCACACAATGCTTAGTTCTCAGAAGTAAAGCATATGTGCCATGTTGTTTCATTTAGGTTTAAAGAAGTAGCTGCTATACCGCCGGTTATGCTTTCCTATAGTGTAAATGCTAGTTTTACAGATATGAATGTTAGCACAAAATCTGAAGTAAAGGAGATAGCTGAAAAATCTCTGCACACAATGCTTAGTTCTCAGAAGTAAATCATAAGTGCCATGTTGTTTCATTTAGGTTTAAAGAGTTAGCTGCTATACTGCCCGTTAGGCTTTCCTATAGTGTAAATGCTAGTTTTACAGATAGGAATGTTAGCACAAAAACTGAAAGAAAGGAGATAGCTGCAAAACCTCTGCACAAAATGCTAAGTTCTCAGAAGTAAATCATATGTGCCATGTTGTTTCATTTACATTTAAGGAGTTAGCTGCTATACCGCCGGTTATGCTTTCTTATAGTGTAAATGCTAGTTTTTACAGATAGGAATGTTAGCACCAAAACTGAAGTAAAGGAGATACCTGACAAAATCTCTGCACACAATGCTTAGTTTTCAGAAGTAACCATATGTGCCATGTTGTTTCATTTAGGTTTAAAGAGTTAGCTGCTATATCCTCCCATTTATGCTTTCCTATATAGTATATGCGAGTATAAAAATATGAATGTTAGCACAAAATCTGAAGTAAAGGAGATAGCTGAAAAATCTCTGCACACAATGCTTAGTTCTCAGAAGTAAATCATATGTGCCATGTTGTTTCATTCAGGTTTCAAGAATTAGCTGCTATACACTCAGTTATGCTTTCGCATATAGTAAATGCGGAGTATAAAGATATGAATGTTAGCACAAAATCTGAAGTAAAGGAGATAGCCTGAAAAATCTCTGCACGCAATGCTTAGTACTCAGAACTAAATCATATGTGCAATGTTGTTTCATTTAGGTTTAAAGATTTAGCTGCTATACTCTCGTTAGTCTATCCTACAGTGTAAATGCTAGTTTTACAGATAGGAAAGTTACCACAAAAACTGAAAGAAAGGAGATAGCCACAAAATCTCTGCACACAATGCTTAGTTCTCAGAAGTAAACCATAAGTGCCATGTTGTTTCATTTAGGTTTAAAGAGTTAGGGCTGCTATACCGCCGGTTATGCGTTCCTATAGTGTAAATGCTAGTTTTACACATAGGTATGTTAGCCCCAAAATTGAAGTAAAGGAGATAACTGAAAAATCTCTGCACACAATGCTTAGTTCTCAGAAGTAAAGCATATGTGCCATGTTGTTTCATTTAGGTTTAAAGAGGTAGCTGCTATACCGCCGGTTATGCTTTCCTATAGTGTAAAAGCTAGTTTTACAGATAGGAATGTTAGCACAAAAACTGAAAGAAAGGAGATAGCCGCAAAATCTCTGCACACAATGCTTAGTTCTCAGAAGTAAATGATAGGTGCCATGTTGTTTCATTTAGGTTTAAAGAGTTAGCTGCTATACCGCCGGTTATGCTTTCCTATAGTGTAAATGCTAGTTTTACAGATATGGAATGTTAGCACAAAATCTGAAGTAAAGTAGATAGCTGAAAAACCTCTGCACACAATGCTTAGTTCTCAGAAGTAAATCATATGTGCCATGTTGTTTCATTTACATTTAAAGAGTTAGCTGCTATACCGCCGTTATGCTTTACTATAGTGTAAATGCTAGTTTTACAGATAGGAAGGTTAGCACCAAAACTGAAGTAAAGGAGATAACTGAAAAATCTCTGCACACAATGCTTAATTCTCAGAAGTAAATCATATGTGCCATGTTGTTTCATTTAGGTTTAAAGAGTTAGCTGCCATACCGCCGTTTAGGTTTTCCTATAGTGTAAAGGCTAGTTTTACAGATAGGAATGTTTGCACAAAAACTGAAAGAAAGGCGATAGCCGCAAAATCTCTGCACACAATGCTTAGTTCTCAGAAGTACATCATATGTGCCATGTTGTTTCATTTAGGTTTAAAGAGTTAGCTGCTATACCGCCGGTTATGCTTTCCTATAGTGTAAATGCTAGTTTTACAGATAGGAATGTTAGCACAAAAACTGAAAGAAAGGAGATAGCCGCAAAACCTCTCCACACAATGCTTAGTTCTCAGGAGTAAATGATAGGTGCCATGTTGTTTCATTTAGGTTTAAAGAGTTAGCTGCTATACCGCCGTTATGATTTCCTATAGTGTAAATGCTAGTTTTACAGATATGAATGTTAGCACAAAATCTGAAGTAAAGGAGATAGCTGAAAAATATCTGCACAAAATTCTTAGTTCTCAGAAGTAAATCATAAGTGCCACGTTGTTTCATTTAGGTTTAAAGAGTTAGCTGCTATACTGCCCGTTAGGCTTTCCTTTAGTGTAAATGCTAGTTTTACAGATAGGAATGTTAGCACAAAAACTGAAAGAAAGGAGATAGCCGCAAAACCTCTGCACACAATGCTTAGTTCTCAGAAGTAAACCATATGTGCCATGTTGTTTCATTTAGGTTTAAAGAGGTAGCTGATATACCGCCGGTTAGTCTTTCCTATAGTGTAAAAGCTAGTTTTACAAATAGGAATGTTAGCACAAAAACTGAAAGAAAGGAGATAGCTGCAAAATCTCTACAC
Source organism: Dasypus novemcinctus (assembly GCF_030445035.2). Lineage (NCBI taxonomy): Eukaryota > Metazoa > Chordata > Mammalia > Cingulata > Dasypodidae > Dasypus > Dasypus novemcinctus. The sequence continues at coordinate 71,865 of NW_026688376.1, read as the reverse complement.
ACAATGCTTAGTTCTCAGAAGTAAATGATAGGTGCCATGTTGTTTCATTTAGGTTTAAAGAGTTAGCTGCTATACCGCCGGTTATGCTTTCCTATAGTGTAAATGCTAGTTTTACAGATAGGAATGTTAGCACAAACCTGAAAGAAGGAGATAGCCGCAAAATCTCTGCACACAATGCTTAGTTTTCAGAAGTAAACCATATGTGCCATGTTGTTTCATTTAGGTTTAAAGAGTTAGCTGCTATACCCTCAGTTATGCTTTCCTATATAGTAAATGCGAGTATAAAAATATGAATGTTAGCACAAAATCTGAAGTAAAGGAGATAGCTGAAAAATCTCTGCACACAATGCTTAGTTCTCAGAAGTAAATCATATGTGCCATGTTGTTTCATTTAGGTTTCAAGAGTTAGCTGCTATACCGCCGGTTATGCTTTCCTATTGTGTAAATTCTAGTTTTACAGATAGGAATGTTAGCACAAAAACTGAAAGAAAGGCGATAGCTGCAAAATCTCTGCACACAATGCTTAGTTCTCAGAAGTAAATGATAGGTGCCATGTTGTTTCATTTAGGTTTAAAGAGTTAGCTGCTATACCGCCGGTTATGCTTTCTTATAGTGTAAATGCTAGTTTAACACATAGGAATGTTAGCACCAAAACGGAAGTAAAGGAGATAACGGAAAAATCTCTACACACAATGCTTAGTACTCAGAAGTAAATCATATGTGCCATGTTGTTTCATTTAGGTTTAAAGAGGTAGCTGCTATACCGCCGGTTAGGCTTTCCTATAGTGTAAAAGCTAGTTTTACAAATAGGAATGTTACCACAAAAACTGAAAGAAAGGAGATAGCCGCAAAACCTCTCCACACAATGCTTAGTTCTCAGGAGTAAATGATAGGTGCCATGTTGTTTCATTTAGGTTTAAAGAGTTAGCTGCTATACCGCCGGTTATACTTTCCTATAGTGTAAATGCTAGCTTTACAGATATGAATGTTAGCACAAAATCTGCAGTAAAGGAGATAGCTGAAAAATCTCTGCACACAATGCTTAGTTCTCAGAAGTAAATCATATGTGCCATGTTGTTTCATTCAGGTTTCAAGAATTAGCTGCTATACACTCAGTTATGCTTTCGTATATAGTAAATGCGAGTATAAACATATGAATGTTAGCACAAAATATGAAGTAAAGGAGATAGCTGAAAAATCTCTGCACGCAATGCTTAGTACTCAGAACTAAATCATATGTGCAATGTTGTTTCATTTAGGTTTAAAGATTTAGCTGCTATACTCCCGTTAGGCTTTCCTATTGTGTTAATGCTAGTTTGACAGATAGGAAAGTTACAACAAAAACTGAAAGAAAGGAGATAGCCGCAAAATCTCTGCACACAATGCTTAGTTCTCAGAAGTAAACCATATGTGCCATGTTGTTTCATTTAGGTTTAAAGAGTTACCTGCTATACCGCCAGTTATGCTTTCCTATAGTGTAAATGCTAGTTTTATACATAGGTATGTTAGCCCCAAAACTGAAGTAAAGGAGATAACTGAAAAATCTCTGCACACAATGCTTAGTTCTCAGAAGTAAAGCATATGTGCCATGTTGTTTCATTTAGGTTTAAAGAAGTAGCTGCTATACCGCCGGTTATGCTTTCCTATAGTGTAAATGCTAGTTTTACAGATATGAATGTTAGCACAAAATCTGAAGTAAAGGAGATAGCTGAAAAATCTCTGCACACAATGCTTAGTTCTCAGAAGTAAATCATAAGTGCCATGTTGTTTCATTTAGGTTTAAAGAGTTAGCTGCTATACTGCCCGTTAGGCTTTCCTATAGTGTAAATGCTAGTTTTACAGATAGGAATGTTAGCACAAAAACTGAAAGAAAGGAGATAGCTGCAAAACCTCTGCACAAAATGCTAAGTTCTCAGAAGTAAATCATATGTGCCATGTTGTTTCATTTACATTTAAAGAGTTAGCTGCTATACCGCCGGTTATGCTTTCTTATAGTGTAAATGCTAGTTTTACAGATAGGAATGTTAGCACCAAAACTGAAGTAAAGGAGATAACTGAAAAATCTCTGCACACAATGCTTAGTTTTCAGAAGTAACCATATGTGCCATGTTGTTTCATTTAGGTTTAAAGAGTTAGCTGCTATACCCTCATTTATGCTTTCCTATATAGTATATGCGAGTATAAAAATATGAATGTTAGCACAAAATCTGAAGTAAAGGAGATAGCTGAAAAATCTCTGCACACAATGCTTAGTTCTCAGAAGTAAATCATATGTGCCATGTTGTTTCATTCAGGTTTCAAGAATTAGCTGCTATACACTCAGTTATGCTTTCGCATATAGTAAATGCGAGTATAAAGATATGAATGTTAGCACAAAATCTGAAGTAAAGGAGATAGCTGAAAAATCTCTGCACGCAATGCTTAGTACTCAGAACTAAATCATATGTGCAATGTTGTTTCATTTAGGTTTAAAGATTTAGCTGCTATACTCTCGTTAGGCTATCCTACAGTGTAAATGCTAGTTTTACAGATAGGAAAGTTACCACAAAAACTGAAAGAAAGGAGATAGCCACAAAATCTCTGCACACAATGCTTAGTTCTCAGAAGTAAACCATAAGTGCCATGTTGTTTCATTTAGGTTTAAAGAGTTAGCTGCTATACCGCCGGTTATGCGTTCCTATAGTGTAAATGCTAGTTTTACACATAGGTATGTTAGCCCCAAAACTGAAGTAAAGGAGATAACTGAAAAATCTCTGCACACAATGCTTAGTTCTCAGAAGTAAAGCATATGTGCCATGTTGTTTCATTTAGGTTTAAAGAGGTAGCTGCTATACCGCCGGTTATGCTTTCCTATAGTGTAAAAGCTAGTTTTACAGATAGGAATGTTAGCACAAAAACTGAAAGAAAGGAGATAGCCGCAAAATCTCTGCACACAATGCTTAGTTCTCAGAAGTAAATGATAGGTGCCATGTTGTTTCATTTAGGTTTAAAGAGTTAGCTGCTATACCGCCGGTTATGATTTCCTATAGTGTAAATGCTAGTTTTACAGATATGAATGTTAGCACAAAATCTGAAGTAAAGTAGATAGCTGAAAAACCTCTGCACACAATGCTTAGTTCTCAGAAGTAAATCATATGTGCCATGTTGTTTCATTTACATTTAAAGAGTTAGCTGCTATACCGCCGGTTATGCTTTACTATAGTGTAAATGCTAGTTTTACAGATAGGAAGGTTAGCACCAAAACTGAAGTAAAGGAGATAACTGAAAAATCTCTGCACACAATGCTTAATTCTCAGAAGTAAATCATATGTGCCATGTTGTTTCATTTAGGTTTAAAGAGTTAGCTGCCATACCGCCGTTTAGGTTTTCCTATAGTGTAAAGGCTAGTTTTACAGATAGGAATGTTTGCACAAAAACTGAAAGAAAGGCGATAGCCGCAAAATCTCTGCACACAATGCTTAGTTCTCAGAAGTACATCATATGTGCCATGTTGTTTCATTTAGGTTTAAAGAGTTAGCTGCTATACCGCCGGTTATGCTTTCCTATAGTGTAAATGCTAGTTTTACAGATAGGAATGTTAGCACAAAAACTGAAAGAAAGGAGATAGCCGCAAAACCTCTCCACACAATGCTTAGTTCTCAGGAGTAAATGATAGGTGCCATGTTGTTTCATTTAGGTTTAAAGAGTTAGCTGCTATACCGCCGGTTATGATTTCCTATAGTGTAAATGCTAGTTTTACAGATATGAATGTTAGCACAAAATCTGAAGTAAAGGAGATAGCTGAAAAATATCTGCACAAAATTCTTAGTTCTCAGAAGTAAATCATAAGTGCCACGTTGTTTCATTTAGGTTTAAAGAGTTAGCTGCTATACTGCCCGTTAGGCTTTCCTTTAGTGTAAATGCTAGTTTTACAGATAGGAATGTTAGCACAAAAACTGAAAAAAAGGAGATAGCCGCAAAACCTCTGCACACAATGCTTAGTTCTCAGAAGTAAACCATATGTGCCATGTTGTTTCATTTAGGTTTCAAGAGTTAGCTGCTATACTGCCGGTTATGCTTTCCTATAGTGTAAATGCTAGTTTTACACATAGGAATGTTAGCACCAAAACTGAAGTAAAGGAGATAACTGAAAAATCTCTGCACACAATGCTTAGTACTCAGAAATAAATCATATGTGCCATGTTGTTTCATTTAGGTTTAAAGAGGTAGCTGATATACCGCCGGTTAGGCTTTCCTATAGTGTAAAAGCTAGTTTTACAAATAGGAATGTTAGCACAAAAACTGAAAGAAAGGAGATAGCTGCAAAATCTCTACACACAATGCTTAGTTCTCAGAAGTAAATGATAGGTGCCATGTTGTTTCATTTAGGTTTAAAGAGTTAGCTGCTATACCGCCGGTTATGCTTTCCTATAGTGTAAATGCTAGTTTTACAGATAGGAATGTTAGCACAAACCTGAAAGAAAGGAGATAGCCGCAAAATCTCTGCACACAATGCTTAGTTTTCAGAAGTAAACCATATGTGCCATGTTGTTTCATTTAGGTTTAAAGAGTTAGCTGCTATACCGCCGGTTATGCTTTCCTATAGTGTAAATGCTAGTTTTACACATAGGAATGTTAGCACCAAAACTGAAGTAAAGGAGATAGCCGCAAAATCTCTGCACACAATGCTTTATTTTCAGAAGTAAACCATATGTGCCATGTTGTTTCATTTAGGTTTAAAGAGTTAGCTGCTATACCCTCAGTTATTCTTTCCTATATAGTAAATGCGAGTATAAAAATATGAATGTTAGCACAAAATCTGAAGTAAAGGAGATAGCTGAAAAATCTCTACACACAATGCTTAGTTCTCAGAAGTAAATCATATGTGCCATGTTGTTTCATTTAGGTTTCAAGAGTTAGCTGCTATACCACCGGTTATGCTTTCCTATAGTGTAAAATCTAGTTTTACAGATAGGAATGTTAGCACCAAAACTGAAGTAAAGGACATAACTGAAAAATCTCTGCACACAATGCTTAATTGTCAGAAGTAAATCATATGTGCCATGTTGTTTCATTTAGGTTTAAAGAGTTAGCTGCTATACCGCCGTTTACGATTTCCTATAGTGTAAAGGCTAGTTTTACAGATAGGAATGTTAGCACAAAAACTGAAAGGAAGGAGATAGCCACAAAATCTCTACACACAATGCTTAGTTCTCAGAACTACATCATATGTGCTATGTTGTTTCATTTAGGTTTAAAGAGTTAGCTGCTATACCGCCGGTTATGATTTCCTATAGTGTAAATGCTAGTTTTACAGATAGGAATGTTAGCACAAAAACTGAAAGAAAGGAGATAGCCGCAAAATCTCTGGACACAATGCTTAGTTCTCAGAAGTACATCATATGTGCCATGTTGTTTCATTTAGGTTTAAAGAGTTAGCTGCTATACCGCCGGTTATGCTTTCCTATAGTGTAAATGCTAGTTTTACAGATATGAATGTTAGCACAAAATCTGAAGTAAAGGAGATAGCTGAATAATCTCTGCACACAATGCTTAGTTCTCAGAGGTAAATCATATGTGCCATGTTGTTTCATTCACGTTTAAAGAGTTAGCTGCTATACTGCCCGTTAGGCTCTCCTATAGTGTAAATCCTAGTTTACCGATAGGAATGTTAGCACCAAAACTGAGGTAAAGGAGATAACTGAAAAATCTCTGCAAACAATGCTTACTTCACAGAAGTAAATCATATGTGCCATGTTGTTTCATTTAGGTTTAAAGAGTTAGCTGCTATACCGCCGTTTAGGATTTCCTATAGTGTAAAGGCTAGTTTTACAGATAGGAATGTTAGCACAAAAACTGAAAGAAAGGAGATAGCCGCAAAATCTCTGGACACAATGCTTAGTTCTCAGAAGTACATCATATGTACCATGTTGTTTCATTTAGGTTTAAAGATTTAGCTCCTATACCGCCGTTTAGGATTTCCTATAGTGTAAAGGCTAGTTTTACAGATAGGAATGTTAGCACCAAAATTGAAAGAAAGGAGATAGCCGCAAAATCTCTGGACACAATGCTTAGTTCTGAGAAGTACATCATATGTGCCATGTTGTTTCATTTAGGTTTAAAGAGTTAGCTGCTATACCGCCGGTTATGCTTTCCTATAGTGTAAATGCTAGTTTTACAGATAGGAATGTTAGCACAAAAACTGAAAGAAAGGAGATAGCCGCAAAATCTCTGCACACAATGCTTAGTTTTCAGAAGTAAACCATATGTGCCATGTTGTTTCATTTACATTTAAAGAGTTAGCTGCTATACCGCCGGTTATGCTTTCCTATAGTGTAAATGCTAGTTTTACACATAGGAATGTTAGCACCAAAACTGAAGTAAAGGAGATAACTGAAAAATCTCTGCACAAATGCTTACTTCTCAGAAGTAAATCATATGTGCCATGTTGTTTCATTTAGGTTTAAAGATTTAGCTCCTATACCGCCGTTTAGGATTTCCTATAGTGTAAAGGCTAGTTTTACAGATAGGAATGTTAGCACAAAATCTGAAAGAAAGGAGATAGCCGCAAAATCTCTCCACACAATGCTTAGTTCTCAGAAGTACATCATATGTGCCATGTTGTTTCATTTAGGTTTAAAGAGTTAGCTGCTATACCGCCGGTTATGCTTTCCTATAGTGTAAATGCTAGTTTTACAGATAGGAATGTTAGCACAAAAACTGAAAGAAAGGAGATAGCCACAAAATCTCTGCACACAATGCTTAGTTTTCAGAAGTAAACCATATGCGCCATGTTGTTTCATTTAGGTTTAAAGAGTTAGCTGCTATACCCTCAGTTATGCTTTCCTATATAGTAAATGCGAGTATAAAAATATGAATGTTAGCACAAAATCTGAAGTAAAGGAGATAGCTGAAAAATCTCTACACACAATGCTTAGTTCTCAGAAGTAAATCATATGTGCCATATTGTTTCATTTAGGTTTAAACAGTTAGCTGCTATACCGCCGGTTATGCTTTCCTATAGTGTAAATGCTAGTTTTACACATAGGAATGTTAGCACCAAACCTGAAGTTAAGGAGATAACTGAAAAATCTCTGCACACCATGCTTAGTTCTCATAAGTAAAGCATATGTGCCATGTTGTTTCATTTAGGTTTAAAGAAGTAGCTGCTATACCGCCGGTTATGCTTTCCTATAGTGTAAATGCTAGTTTTACAGATATGAATGTTAGCACAAAATCTGAAGTAAAGGAGATAGCCGCAAAATCTCTGCACACAATGCTTAGTTTTCAGAAGTAAACCATATGTGCCATGTTGTTTCATTTAGGTTTAAAGAGTTAGCTGCTATACCCTCAGTTATGCTTTCCTATAGTGTAAATGCTAGTTTTACATATATGAATGTTAGCACAAAATCTGAAGTAAAGGAGATAGCTGAATAATCTCTGCACACAATGCTTAGTTCTCAGAAGTAAATCATAAGTGCCATGTTGTTTCATTTGGTTTAAAGTGTTAGGTGCTATACTGCCCGTTAGGCTTTCCTATAGTGTAAATGATAGTTTTACAGATAGGAATGTTAGCACAAAAACTGAAAGAAAGGAGATAGCCACAAAATCTCTGCACACAATGCTTAGTTCTCAGAAGTAAACCATATGTGCCATGTTGTTTCATTTAGGTTTAAAGAGTTAGCTGCTATACCGCCGGTTATGCTTTCCTATAGTGTAAATGCTAGTTTTACAGATAGGAATGTTAGCACAAAAACTGAAAGAAAGGAGATAGCCGCAAAACCTCTGCACACAATGCTTAGTTCTCAGAAGTAAACCATATGTGCCATGTTGTTTCATTTAGGTTTAAAGAGTTAGCTGCTATACCGCCGGTTATGCTTTCCTATAGTTTAAATGCTAGTTTTACACTTAGGGATGTTAGCACCAAAACTGAGGTAAAGGAGATAACTGGAAAATCTCTGCACACAATGCTTAGTTCTCAGAAGTAAAGCATATGTGCCATGTTGTTTCATTTAGGTTTAAAGAGGTAGCTGGAATACCGCCGGATAGGCTTTCCTATAGTGTAAAAGCTAGTTTTACAGATAGGAATGTTAGCACAAAAACTGAAAGAAAGGAGATAGCCGAAAAATCTCTGCACACAATGCTTAGTTCTCAGAAGTACATCATATGTGCCATGTTGTTTCATTTAGGTTTAAAGAGTTAGCTGCTATACCGCCGGTTATGCTTTCCTATAGTGTAAATGCTAGTTTTACAGACAGGAATGTTAGCACAAAAACTGAAAGAAAGGAGATAGCCGCAAAACCTCTGCACACAATGCTTAGTTCTCAGAAGTAAACCATATGTGCCATGTTGTTTCATTTAGGTTTAAAGAGTTAGCTGCTATACCACCGGTTATGCTTTCCTTTAGTTTAAATGCTAGTTTTACACTTAGGAATGTTAGCACCAAAACTGAGGTAAAGGAGATAACTGAAAAATCTCTGCACACAATGCTTAGTTCTCAGAAGTAAAGCATATGTGCCATGTTGTTTCAATTAGGTTTAAAGAGGTAGCTGCTATACCGCCGGTTAGGCTTTCCTATAGTGTAAAAGCTAGTTTTACAGATAGGAATGTTAGCACAAAAACTGAAAGAAAGGAGATAGCCGCAAAATCTCTGCACAAAATGCTTAGTTCTCAGAAGTACATCATATGTGCCATGTTGTTTCATTTAGGTTTAAAGAGTTAGCTGCTATACCGCCGGTTATGCTTTCCTATAGTGTAAATGCTAGTTTTACAGATAGGAATGTTAGCACAAAAACTGAAAGAGAGGAGATAGCCGCAAAATCTCTGCACACAATGCTTAGTTTTCAGAAGTAAACCATATGTGCCATGTTGTTTCATTTAGGTTTAAAGAGTTAGGTGCTATACCCTCAGTTATGCTTTCCTATATAGTAAATGCGAGTATAAAAATATGAATGTTAGCACAAAATCTGAAGTAAATGAGTTAGCTGAAAAATCTCTGCACACAATGCTTAGTTCTCAGAAGTAAATCATATGTGCCATGTTGTTTCATTCAGGTTTCAAGAATTAGCTGCTATACACTCAGTTATGCTTTCGTATATAGTAAATGCGAGTATAAAGATATGAATGTTAGCACAAAATCTGAAGTAAAGGAGATAGCTGAAAAATCTCTGCACACAATGATTAGTTCTCAGAAGTAAATGATAGGTGCCATGTTGTTTCATTTAGGTTTAAAGAGTTAGCTGCTATACCGCCGGTTATGCTTTCCTATAGTGTAAATGCTAGTTTTACAGATATGAATGTTAGCACAAAATCTGAAGTAAAGGAGATAGCTGAATAATCTCTGCACACAATGCTTAGTTCTCAGAAGTAAATCATAAGTTCCATGTTGTTTCATTTAGGTTTAAAGAGTTAGCTGCTATACTGCCCGTTAGACTTTCCTAGAGTGTAAATGCTAGTTTCACAGATAGGAATGTTAGCACAAAAACTGAAAGAAAGGAGATAGCTGCAAAACCTCTGCACAGAATGCTTAGTTCTCAGAAGTAAATCATGTGTGCTATGTTGTTTCATTTACCTTTAAAGAGTTAGCTGCTATACCGGCGGTTATTCTTTCCTATAGTGTAAATGCTAGTTTTACAGATAGGAATGTTAGCACCAAAACTGAAGTAAAGAGGATAGCCATAAAATCTCTGCACACAATGCTTAGTTCTCAGAAGTAAACCATATGTGCCTTGTTGTTTCATTTAGGTTTAAAGAGTTAGCTGCTATACCGCCGGTTATGCTTTCCTATAGTGTAAATGCTAGTTCACCGATAGGAATGTTAGCACCAAAATTGAGGTAAAGGAGATAACTGAAAAATCTCTGCACACAATGCTTAGTTCTCAGAAGTAAATCATATGTGCCATGTTGTTTCATTTAGGTTTCAAGAGTTAGCTGCTATACCGCCGGTTATGCTTTCCTTTAGTGTAAATGCTTGTTTTACAGATAGGAATGTTAGCACAAAAACTGAAAGAAAGGAGATAGCCGCAAAATCTCTGCACACAATGCTTAGTTTTCAGAAGTAAACCATATGTGCCATGTTGTTTCATTAGGTTTAAAGAGTTAGCTGCTATACCCTCAGTCATGCTTTCCTAAATAGTAAATGCGAGTATAAAAATATGAATGTTAGCACAAAATCTGAAGTAAAGGAGATAGCTGAAAAATCTCTGCACACAATGCTTAGTTCTCAGAAGTTAATCATACGTGCCATGTTGTTTCATTTAGGTTTCAAGAGTTAGCTGCTATACCGCCGGTTATGCTTTCCTATAGTGTAAATTCTAGTTTTACAGATAGGAATGTTTGCACAAAAACTGAAAGAAAGGCGATAGCCACAAAATCTCTGCACACAATGCTTAGTTCTCAGAAGTAAACCATATGTGCCATGTTGTTTCATTTAGGTTTAAAGAGTTAGCTGCTATACCGCCGGTTATGCTTTCCTATAGTGTAAATGCTAGTTTTACACATAGGAATGTTAGCACCAAAACTGAAGTAAAGGAGATAACTGAAAAATCTCTGCACACAATGCTTAGTACTCAGAAGTAAATCATATGTGCCATGTTGTTTCATTTAGGTTTAAAGAGGTAGCTGATATACCGCCGGTTAGGCTTTCCTATAGTGTAAAAGCTAGTTTTACAAGTAGGAATGTTAGCACAAAAACTGAAAGAAAGGAGATAGCTGCAAAATCTCTGCACGCAATGCTTAGTACTCAGAACTAAATCATATGTGCAATGTTGTTTCATTTAGGTTTAAGGATTTAGCTGCTATACTCCCGTTAGGCTTTCCTAAAGTGTAAATGCTAGTTTTACAGATAGGATAGTTACCACAAAAACTGAAAGAAAGGAGATAGCCGCAAAATCTCTGCACACAATGCTTAGTACTCAGAAGTAAACCATATGTGCCATGTTGTTTCATTTAGGTTTAAAGAGTTAGCTGCTATACGGCCGGTTATGCTTTCCTATAGTGTAAATGCTAGTTTTACGCATAGGTATGTTAGCCCCAAAACTGAAGTAAAGGAGATTACTGAAAAATCTCTGCACACAATGCTTAGTTCTCAGAAGTAAAGCATATGTGCCATGTTGTTTCATTTAGGTTTAAAGAGGTAGCTGCTATACCGCCGGTTAGGCTTTCCTATAGTGTAAAAGCTAGTTTTACAGATAGGAATGTTAGCACAAAACCTGAAAGAAAGGAGATAGCCACAAAATCTCTGCACACAATGCTTAGTTCTCAGAAGTAAATGATAGGTGCCATGTTGTTTCATTTAGGTTTAAAGAGGTAGCTGCTATACCGCCGGTTATGCTTTCCTATAGTGTAAAAGCTAGTTTTACAAATAGGAATGTTAGCACAAAAACTGAAAGAAAGGAGATATCCACAAAATCTCTGCACACAATGCTTATTTCTCAGAAGTAAATCATATGTGCCATGTTGTTTCATTCAGGTTTCAAGAATTAGCTGCTATACACTCAGTTATGCTTTCGTATATAGTAAATGCGAGTATAAAGATATGAATGTTAGCACAAACTCTGAAGTAAAGGAGATAGCTGAAAAATCTCTGCACACAATGCTTAGTTCTCAGAAGTAAATCATATGTGCCATGTTGTTTCATTTAGGTTTCAAGAGTTAGCTGCTATACCGCCGGTTATGCTTTCCTTTAGTGTAAATGCTTGTTTTACAGATAGGAATGTTAGCACAAAAACTGAAAGAAAGGAGATAGCCGCAAAATCTCTGCACACAATGCTTAGTTTTCAGAAGTAAACCATATGTGCCATGTTGTTTCATTTAGGTTTAAAGAGTTAGCTGCTATACCCTCAGTCATGCTTTCCTAAATAGTAAATGCGAGTATAAAAATATGAATGTTAGCACAAAATCTGAAGTAAAGGAGATAGCGGAAAAATCTCTGCACACAATGCTTAGTTCTCAGAAGTAAATCATATGTGCCATGTTGTTTCATTTAGGTTTCAAGAGTTAGCTGCTATACCGCCGGTTATGCTTTCCTATAGTGTAAATTCTAGTTTTACAGATAGGAATGTTTGCACAAAAACTGAAAGAAAGGCGATAGCCACAAAATCTCTGCACACAATGCTTAGTTCTCAGAAGTAAACCATATGTGCCATGTTGTTTCATTTAGGTTTCAAGAATTAGCTGCTATACACTCAGTTATGCTTTCGTATATAGTAAATGCGAGTATAAAGATATGAATGTTAGCACAAACTCTGAAGTAAAGGAGATAGCTGAAAAATCTCTGCACACAATGCTTAGTTCTCAGAACTAAATCATATGTGCAATGTTGTTTCATTTAGGTTTAAAGATTTAGCTGCTATACTCCCGTTAGGCTTTCCTATAGTGTAAATGCTAGTTTTACAGATAGGAAAGTTACCACAAAAACTGAAAGAAAGGAGATAGCCGCAAAACCTCTGCACACAATGCTTAGTTCTCAGAAGTAAATCATATGTGCCATGTTGTTTCATTTAGGTTTAAAGAGTTAGGTGCTATACCCTCGGTTATGCTTTCCTATAGTGTAAATGCTAGTTTTACAGATAGGTATGTTAGCACCAAATCTGAAGTAAAGGAGATAACTGAAAAATCTCTGCACACAAGGCTTAATTCTCAGAAGTAAATCATATGTGCCATGTTGTTTCATTTAGGTTTAAAGAGTTAGCTGCTATACCACCGTTTAGGATTTCCTATAGTGTAAAGGCTAGTTTTACAGACAGGAATGTTAGCACAAAAACAGAAAGAAAGGAGATAGCCGCAAAATCTCTGCACACAATGCTTAATTCTCAGAAGTACATCATATGTGCCATGTTGTTTCATTTAGGTTTAAAGAGTTAGCTGCTATACCGCCGGTTATGATTTCCTATAGTGTAAATGCTAGTTTTACAGATAGGAAAGTTAGCACAAAAACTGAAAGAAAGGACATAGCCGCAAAATCTCTGCACACAATGCTTAGTTCTCAGAAGTAAATGATAGGTGCCATGTTGTTTCATTTAGGTTTAAAGAGTTAGCTGCTATACCGCCGGTTATGCTTTCCTATAGTGTAAATGCTAGTTTTAGAGATATGAATGTTACCACAAAATCTGAAGTAAAGGAGATAGCTGAAAAATCTCTGCACACAATGCTTAGTTCTCAGAAGTAAATCATAAGTGCCATGTTGTTTCATTTAGGTTTCAAGATTTAGCTGCTGTACCACCGGTTATGCTTTCCTATAGTGTAAATGCTAATTTTACAGATAGGAATGTTAGCACAAAAACTGAAAGAAAGGAGATAGCCGCAAAATCTCTGCACACAATGCTTAGTTCTCAGAAGTAAACCATATGTGCCATGTTGTTTCATTTAGGTTTAAAGAGTTAGCTGCTATACCATTGGTTATGCTTTCCTATAGTGTAAATGCTAGTTTTACACATAGGAATGTTAGCCCCAAAACTGAAGTAAAGGAGATAACTGAAAAATCTCTGCACACAATGCTTAGTTCTCACAAGTAAATCATATGTGCCATGTTGATTCATTTAGGTTTAAAGAGTGAGCTGCTATACCGCTGGTTATGCTTTCCTATAGTGTAAAAGCTCGTTTTACAGATAGGAATGTTAGCACAGTAACTGAAAGAAAGGAGATAGCCTCAAAATCTTTGCATACAATCCATGGTTCTCAGAAGTAAATGATAGGTGCCATGTTGTTTCATTTAGGTTTAAAGAGTTAGCTACTATACCGCCGGTTATGCTTTCCTATAGTGTAAATGCTAGTTTTACAGAGAGGAATGTTAGCACAAAAACTGAAAGAGAGGAGAGAGCCGCAAAATCTCTGCACACAATGCTTAGTTCTCAGAAGTACATCATATGTGCCATGTTGTTTCATTTAGGTTTAAAGACTTAGCTGCTATACCGCCGGTTATGCTTTCCTATAGTGTAAATGCTAGTTTTACAGATAGGAATGTTAGCACAAAAACTGAAAGAGAGGAGATAGCCGCAAAATCTCTGCACACAATGCTTAGTTTTCAGAAGTAAACCATAAGTGCCATGTTGTTTCATTTAGGTTTAAAGAGTTAGCTGCTATACCCTCAGTTATGCTCTCCTATATAGTAAATGGAGTATAAAAATATGAATGTTAGCACAAAATCTGAAGTAAAGGAGATAGCTGAAAAATCTCTGCACACAATGCTTAGTTCTCAGAAGTAAATCATATGTGCCATGTTGTTTCATTCAGGTTTCAAGAATTAGCTGCTATACACTCAGTTATGCTTTCGCATATAGTAAATGCGAGTATAAAGATATGAATGTTAGCACAAAATCTGAAGTAAAGGAGATAGCTGAAAAATCTCTGCACGCAATGCTTAGTACTCAGAACTAAATCATATGTGCAATGTTGTTTCATTTAGGTTTAAAGATTTAGCTGCTTTACTCTCGTTAGGCTTTCCTACAGTGTAAATGCTAGTTTTACAGATAGGAAAGTTACCACAAAAACTGAAAGAAAGGAGATAGCCACAAAATCTCTGCACACAATGCTTAGTTCTCAGAAGTAAACCATATGTGCCATGTTGTTTCATTTTGGTTTAAAGAGTTAGCTGCTATACCGCCGGTTATGCGTTCCTATAGTGTAAATGCTAGTTTTACACATAGGTATGTTAGCCCCAAAACTGAAGTAAAGGAGATAACTGAAAAATCTCTGCACACAATGCTTAGTTCTCAGAAGTAAAGCATATGTGCCATGTTGTTTCATTTAGGTTTAAAGAGGTAGCTGCTATACCGCCGGTTATGCTTTCCTATAGTGTAAAAGCTAGTTTTACAGATAGGAATGTTAGCACAAAAACTGAAAGAAAGGAGATAGCCGCAAAATCTCTGCACACAATGCTTAGTTCTCAGAAGTAAATGATAGGTGCCATGTTGTTTCATTTAGGTTTAAAGAGTTAGCTGCTATACCGCCGGTTATGCTTTCCTATAATGTAAATGCTAGTTTTACAGATATGAATGTTAGCACAAAATCTGAAGTAAAGTAGATAGCTGAAAAACCTCTGCACACAATGCTTAGTTCTCAGAAGTAAATCATATGTGCCATGTTGTTTCATTTACATTTAAAGAGTTAGCTGCTATACCGCCGGTTATGCTTTACTATAGTGTAAATGCTAGTTTTACAGATAGGAATGTTAGCACCAAAACTGAAGTAAAGGAGATAACTGAAAAATCTCTGCACACAATGCTTAATTCTCAGAAGTAAATCATATGTGCCATGTTGTTTCATTTAGGTTTAAAGAGTTAGCTGCCATACCGCCGTTTAGGTTTTCCTATAGTGTAAAGGCTAGTTTTACAGATAGGAATGTTTGCACAAAAACTGAAAGAAAGGCGATAGCCGCAAAATCTCTGCACACAATGCTTAGTTCTCAGAAGTACATCATATGTGCCATGTTGTTTCATTTAGGTTTAAAGAGTTAGCTGCTATAACGCCCGTTATGCTTTCCTATAGTGTAAATGCTAGTTTTACAGATAGGAATGTTAGCACAAAAACTGAAAGAAAGGAGATAGCCGCAAAACCTCTCCACACAATGCTTAGTTCTCCGGAGTAAATGATAGGTGCCATGTTGTTTCATTTAGGTTTAAAGAGTTAGCTGCTATACCGCCGGTTATGATTTCCTATAGTGTAAATGCTAGTATTACAGATATGAATGTTAGCACAAATTCTGAAGTAAAGGAGATAGCTGAAAAATATCTGCACAAAATTCTTAGTTCTCAGAAGTAAATCATAAGTGCCGCGTTGTTTCATTTAGGTTTAAAGAGTTAGCTGCTATACTGCCCGTTAGGCTTTCCTTTAGTGTAAATGCTAGTTTTACAGATAGGAATGTTAGCACAAAAACTGAAAGAAAGGAGATAGCCGCAAAACCTCTGCACACAATGCTTAGTTCTCAGACGTAAACCATATGTGCCATGTTGTTTCATTTAGGTTTCAAGAGTTAGCTGCTATACTGCCGGTTATGCTTTCCTATAGTGTAAATGCTAGTTTTACACATAGGAATGTTAGCACCAAAACTGAAGTAAAGGAGATAACTGAAAAATCTCTGCACACAATGCTTAGTACTCAGAAATAAATCATATGTGCAATGTTGTTTCATTTAGGTTTAAAGATTTAGCTGCTTTACTCTCGTTAGGCTTTCCTACAGTGTAAATGCTAGTTTTACAGATAGGAAAGTTACCACAAAAACTGAAAGAAAGGAGATAGCCACAAAATCTCTGCACACAATGCTTAGTTCTCAGAAGTAAACCATATGTGCCATGTTGTTTCATTTAGGTTTAAAGAGTTAGCTGCTATACCGCCGGTTATGCGTTCCTATAGTGTAAATGCTAGTTTTACACATAGGTATGTTAGCCCCAAAACTGAAGTAAACGAGATAACTGAAAAATCTCTGCACACAATGCTTAGTTCTCAGAAGTAAAGCATATGTGCCATGTTGTTTCATTTAGGTTTAAAGAGGTAGCTGCTATACCGCCGGTTATGCTTTCCTATAGTGTAAAAGCTAGTTTTACAGATAGGAATGTTAGCACAAAAACTGAAAGAAAGGAGATAGCCGCAAAATCTCTGCACACAATGCTTAGTTCTCAGAAGTAAATGATAGGTGCCATGTTGTTTCATTTAGGTTTAAAGAGTTAGCTGCTATACCGCCGGTTATGCTTTCCTATAATGTAAATGCTAGTTTTACAGATATGAATGTTAGCACAAAATCTGAAGTAAAGTAGATAGCTGAAAAACCTCTGCACACAATGCTTAGTTCTCAGAAGTAAATCATATGTGCCATGTTGTTTCATTTACATTTAAAGAGTTAGCTGCTATACCGCCGGTTATGCTTTACTATAGTGTAAATGCTAGTTTTACAGATAGGAATGTTAGCACCAAAACTGAAGTAAAGGAGATAACTGAAAAATCTCTGCACACAATGCTTAATTCTCAGAAGTAAATCATATGTGCCATGTTGTTTCATTTAGGTTTAAAGAGTTAGCTGCCATACCGCCGTTTAGGTTTTCCTATAGTGTAAAGGCTAGTTTTACAGATAGGAATGTTTGCACAAAAACTGAAAGAAAGGCGATAGCCGCAAAATCTCTGCACACAATGCTTAGTTCTCAGAAGTACATCATATGTGCCATGTTGTTTCATTTAGGTTTAAAGAGTTAGCTGCTATAACGCCGGTTATGCTTTCCTATAGTGTAAATGCTAGTTTTACAGATAGGAATGTTAGCACAAAAACTGAAAGAAAGGAGATAGCCGCAAAACCTCTCCACACAATGCTTAGTTCTCCGGAGTAAATGATAGGTGTCATGTTGTTTCATTTAGGTTTAAAGAGTTAGCTGCTATACCGCCGGTTATGATTTCCTATAGTGTAAAGGCTAGTTTTACAGATATGAATGTTAGCACAAAATCTGAAGTAAAGGAGATAGCTGAAAAATATCTGCACAAAATTCTTAGTTCTCAGAAGCAAATCATAAGTGCCGCGTTGTTTCATTTAGGTTTAAAGAGTTAGCTGCTATACTGCCCGTTAGGCTTTCCTTTAGTGTAAATGCTAGTTTTACAGATAGGAATGTTAGCACAAAAACTGAAAGAAAGGAGATAGCCGCAAAACCTCTGCACACAATGCTTAGTTCTCAGACGTAAACCATATGTGCCATGTTGTTTCATTTAGGTTTCAAGAGTTAGCTGCTATACTGCCGGTTATGCTTTCCTATAGTGTAAATGCTAGTTTTACACATAGGAATGTTAGCACCAAAACTGAAGTAAAGGAGATAACTGAAAAATCTCTGCACACAATGCTTAGTACTCAGAAATAAATCATATGTGCCATGTTGTTTCATTTAGGTTTAAAGAGGTAGCTGATATACTGCCGGTTAGGCTTTCCTATAGTGTAAAAGCTAGTTTTACAAATAGGAATGTTAGCACAAAAACTGAAAGTAAGGAGATAGCTGCAAAATCTCTACACACAATGCTTAGTTCTCAGAAGTAAATGATAGGTGCCATGTTGTTTCATTTAGGTTTAAAGAGTTAGCTGCTATACCGCCGGTTATGCTTTCCTATAGTGTAAATGCTAGTTTTACAGATAGGAATGTTAGCACAAACCTGAAAGAAAGGAGATAGCCGCAAAATCTCTGCACACAATGCTTAGTTTTCAGAAGTAAACCATATGTGCCATGTTGTTTCATTTAGGTTTAAAGAGTTAGCTGCTATACCCTCAGTTATGCTTTCCTATATAGTAAATGCGAGTATAAAAATATGAATGTTAGCACAAAATCTGAAGTAAAGGAGATAGCTGAAAAATCTCTGCACACAATGCTTAGTTCTCAGAAGTAAATCATATGTGCCATGTTGTTTCATTTAGGTTTCAAGAGTTAGCTGCTATGCCGCCGGTTATGCTTTCCTATAGTGTAAATTCTAGTTTTACAGATAGGAATGTTAGCACAAAAACTGAAAGAAAGGCGATAGCTGCAAAATCTCTGCACACAATGCTTAGTTCTCAGAAGTAAATGATAGGTGCATGTTGTTTCATTTAGGTTTAAAGAGTTAGCTGCTATACCGCCGGTTATGCTTTCTTATAGTGTAAATGCTAGTTTTACACATAGGAATGTTAGCACCAAAACTGAAGTAAAGGAGATAACGGAAAAATCTCTACACACAATGCTTAGTACTCAGAAGTAAATCATATGTGCCATGTTGTTTCATTTAGGTTTAAAGAGGTAGCTGCTATACCGCCGGTTAGGCTTTCCTATAGTGTAAAAGCTAGTTTTACAAATAGGAATGTTACCACAAAAACTGAAAGAAAGGAGATAGCCGCAAAACCTCTCCACACAATGCTTAGTTCTCAGGAGTAAATGATAGGTGCCATGTTGTTTCATTTAGGTTTAAAGAGTTAGCTGCTATACCGCCGGTTATGCTTTCCTATAGTGTAAATGCTAGCTTTACAGATATGAATGTTAGCACAAAATCTGAAGTAAAGGAGATAGCTGAAAAATGTCTGCACACAATGCTTAGTTCTCAGAAGTAAATCATATGTGCCATGTTGTTTCATTCAGGTTTCAAGAATTAGCTGCTATACACTCAGTTATGCTTTCGTATATAGTAAATGCGAGTATAAACATATGAATGTTAGCACAAAATATGAAGTAAAGGAGATAGCTGAAAAATCTCTGCACGCAATGCTTAGTACTCAGAACTAAATCATATGTGCAATGTTGTTTCATTTAGGTTTAAAGATTTAGCTGCTATACTCCCGTTAGGCTTTCCTATAGTGTTAATGCTAGTTTGACAGATAGGAAAGTTACCACAAAAACTGAAAGAAAGGAGATAGCCGCAAAATCTCTGCACACAATGCTTAGTTCTCAGAAGTAAACCATATGTGCCATGTTGTTTCATTTAGGTTTAAAGAGTTAGCTGCTATACCGCCAGTTATGCTTTCCTATAGTGTAAATGCTAGTTTTACACATAGGTATGTTAGCCCCAAAACTGAAGTAAAGGAGATAACTGAAAAATCTCTGCACACAATGCTTAGTTCTCAGAAGTAAAGCATATGTGCCATGTTGTTTCATTTAGGTTTAAAGAGGTAACTGCTATACCGCCGGTTAGGCTTTCCTATAGTGTAAAAGCTAGTTTTACAGATAGGAATGTTAGCACAAAAACTGAAAGAAAGGAGATAGCCGCAAAAACTCTGCACACAATGCTTAGTTCTCAGAAGTAAATCATATGTGCCATGTTGTTTCATTCAGGTTTCAAGAATTAGCTGCTATACACTCAGTTATGCTTTCGTATATAGTAAATGCGAGTATAAACATATGAATGTTAGCACAAAATATGAAGTAAAGGAGATAGCTGAAATATCTCTGCACGCAATGCTTAGTACTCAGAACTAAATCATATGTGCAATGTTGTTTCATTTAGGTTTAAAGATTTAGCTGCTATACTCCCGTTAGGCTTTCCTATAGTGTAAATGCTAGTTTTACAGATAGGAAAGTTACCACAAAAACTGAAAGAAAGGAGATAGCCGCAAAATCTCTGCACACAATGCTTAGTTCTCAGAAGTAAACCATATGTGCCATGTTGTTTCATTTAGGTTTAAAGAGTTAGCTGCTATACCGCCAGTTATGCTTTCCTATAGTGTAAATGCTAGTTTTACACATAGCTATGTTAGCCCCAAAACTGAAGTAAAGGAGATAACTGAAAAATCTCTGCACACAATGCTTAGTTCTCAGAAGTAAAGCATATGTGCCATGTTGTTTCATTTAGGTTTAAAGAGGTAGCTGCTATACCGCCGGTTAGGCTTTCCTATAGTGTAAAAGCTAGTTTTACAGATAGGAATGTTAGCACAAAAACTGAAAGAAAGGAGATAGCCGCAAAAACTCTGCACACAATGCTTAGTTCTCAGAAGTAAATCATATGTGCCATGTTGTTTCATTCAGGTTTCAAGAATTAGCTGCTATACACTCAGTTATGCTTTCGTATATAGTAAATGCGAGTATAAACATATGAATGTTAGCACAAAATATGAAGTAAAGGAGATAGCTGAAATATCTCTGCACGCAATGCTTAGTACTCAGAACTAAATCATATGTGCAATGTTGTTTCATAGGTTTAAAGATTTAGCTGCTATACTCCCGTTAGGCTTTCCTATAGTGTAAATGCTAGTTTTACAGATAGGAAAGTTACCACAAAAACTGAAAGAAAGGAGATAGCCGCAAAACCTCTGCACACAATGCTTAGTTCTCAGAAGTAAACCATATGTGCCATGTTGTTTCATTTAGGTTTAAAGAGTTACCTGCTATACCGCCAGTTATGCTTTCCTATAGTGTAAATGCTAGTTTTACAGATAGGAAAGTTACCACAAAAACTGAAAGAAAGGAGATAGCCGCAAAATCTCTGCACACAATGCTTAGTTCTCAGAAGTAAACCATATGTGCCATGTTGTTTCATTTAGGTTTAAAGAGTTACCTGCTATACCGCCAGTTATGCTTTCCTATAGTGTAAATGCTAGTTTTACACATAGGTATGTTAGCCCCAAAACTGAAGTAAAGGAGATAACTGAAAAATCTCTGCACACAATGCTTAGTTCTCAGAAGTAAAGCATATGTGCCATGTTGTTTCATTTAGGTTTAAAGAGGTAGCTGCTATACCGCCGGTTAGGCTTTCCTATAGTGTAAAAGCTAGTTTTACAGATAAGAATGTTAGCACAAAAACTGAAAGAAAGGAGATAGCCGCAAAATCTCTGCACACAATGCTTAGTTCTCAGAAGTAAATGATAGGTGCCATGTTGTTTCATTTAGGTTTAAAGAGTTAGCTGCTATACCGCCGGTTATGCTTTCCTATAGTGTAAATGCTAGTTTTACAGATATGAATGTTAGTACAAAATCTGAAGTAAAGGAAATAGCTGAAAAGTCTCTGCACACAATGATTAGTTCTCAGAAGTAAATCATAAGTGCCATGTTGTTTCATTTAGGTTTAAAGAGTTAGCTGCTATACTGCACGTTAGGCTTTGCTATAGTGTAAATGCTAGTTTTACAGATAGGAATGTTAGCACAAAAACTGAAAGAAAGGAGATAGCCGCAAAACCTCTGCACACAATGCTTAGTTCTCAGAAGTAAATCATATGTGCCATGTTATTTCATTTACATTTAAAGAGTTAGCTGCTATACCGCCGGTTATGCTTTCCTATAGTGTAAATGCTAGTTTTACAGATAGGAATGTTAGCACCAAAACTGAAGTAAAGGAGATAACTGAAAAATCTCTGCACACAATGCTTAATTCTCAGCAGTAAATCATATGTGCCATGTTGTTTCATTTAGGTTTAAAGAGTTAGCTGCCATACCGCCGTTTAGGTTTTCCTATAGTGTAAAGGCTAGTTTTACAGATAGGAATGTTAGCACAAAAACTGAAAGAAAGGAGATAGCCGCAAAATCTCTGCACACAATGCTTAGTTCTCAGAAGTACATCATATGTGCCATGTTGTTTCATTTAGGTTTAAAGAGTTAGCTGCTATACCGCCGGTTATGCTTTCCTATAGTGTAAATGCTAGTTTTACAGATAGGAATGTTAGCACAAAAACTGAAAGAAAGGAGATAGCCGCAAAATCTCTGCACACAATGCTTAGTTCTCAGAAGTAAACCATACGTGCCATGTTGTTTCATTTAGTTTCAAGATTTAGCTACTATACCCTCAGTTATGCTTTCCTATATAGTAAATGCGAGTATAAAAATATGAATGTTAGCACAAAATCTGAAGTAAAGGAGATAGCTGAAAAATCTCTGCACACAATGCTTAGTTCTCAGAAGTAAATCATATGTGCCATGTTGTTTCATTTAGGTTTAAAGAGTTAGCTGCTATACCGCCGGTTATGCTTTCCTATAGTGTAAATGCTAGTTTTACTGATAGGAATGTTAGCACAAAAACTGAAAGAAAGGAGATAGCCGCAAAATCTCTGCACACAATGCTTAGTTTTCAGAAGTAAACCATATGTGCCATGTTGTTTCATTTAGGTTTAAAGAGTTAGCTGCTATACTGCCCGTTAGGCTTTCCTTCAGTGTAAATGCTAGTTTCACAAATAGGAATGTTAGCACAAAAACTGAAAGAAAGGAGATAGCCGCAAAATCTCTGCACACAATGCTTAGTTTTCAGAAGTAAACCATATGTGCCATGTTGTTTCATTTAGGTTTAAAGAGTTAGCTGCTATACTGCCCGTTAGGCTTTCCTTTAGTGTAAATGCTAGTTTTACACATAGGGATGTTAGCACCAAAACTTAAGTAAAGGAGATAACTGAAAAATCTCTGCACACAATGCTTAGTTCTCAGAAGTAAATCATATGTGCCATGTTGTTTCATTCAGGTTTCAAGAATTAGCTGCTATACACTCAGTTATGCTTTCGTATATAGTAAATGCGAGTATAAACATATGAATGTTAGCACAAAATATGAAGTAAAGGAGATAGCTGAAAAATCTCTGCACGCAATGCTTAGTACTCAGAACTAAATCATATGTGCAATGTTGTTTCATTTAGGTTTAAAGATTTAGCTGCTATACTCCCGTTAGGCTTTCCTATAGTGTAAATGCTAGTTTTACAGTTAGGAAAGTTACCACAGAAACTGAAAGAAAGGAGATAGCCGCAAAATCTCTGCCCACAATGCTTAGTTCTCAGAAGTAAACCATATGTGCCATGTTGTTTCATTTAGGTTTAAAGAGTTAGCTGCTATACCGCCAGTTATGCTTTCCTATAGTGTAAATGCTAGTTTTACACATAGGTATGTTAGCCCCAAAACTGAAGTAAAGGAGATAACTGAAAAATCTCTGCACACAATGCTTAGTTCTCAGAAGTAAAGCATATGTGCCATGTTGTTTCATTTAGGTTTAAAGAGGTAGCTGCTATACCACCGGTTAGGCTTTCCTATAGTGTAAAAGCTAGTTTTACAGATAGGAATGTTAGCACAAAAACTGAAAGAAAGGAGATAGCCGCGAAATCTCTGCACACAATGCTTAGTTCTCAGAAGTAAATCATATGTGCCATGTTGTTTCATTCAGGTTTCAAGAATTAGCTGCTATACACTCAGTTATGCTTTCGTATATAGTAAATGCGAGTATAAACATATGAATGTTAGCACAAAATATGAAGTAAAGGAGATAGCTGAAATATCTCTGCACGCAATGCTTAGTACTCAGAACTAAATCATATGTGCAATGTTGTTTCATAGGTTTAAAGATTTAGCTGCTATACTCCCGTTAGGCTTTCCTATAGTGTAAATGCTAGTTTTACAGATAGGAAAGTTACCACAAAAACTGAAAGAAAGGAGATAGCCGCAAAACCTCTGCACACAATGCTTAGTTCTCAGAAGTAAATCATATGTGCCATGTTATTTCATTTACATTTAAAGACTTAGCTGCTATACCGCCGGTTATGCTTTCCTATAGTGTAAATGCTAGTTTTACAGATAGGAATGTTAGCACCAAAACTGAAGTAAAGGAGATAACTGAAAAATCTCTGCACACAATGCTTAATTCTCAGAAGTAAATCATATGTGCCATGTTGTTTCATTTAGGTTTAAAGAGTTAGCTGCCATACCGCCGTTTAGGTTTTCCTATAGTGTAAAGGCTAGTTTTACAGATAGGAATGTTAGCACAAAAACTGAAAGAAAGGAGATAGCCGCAAAATCTCTGCACACAATGCTTAGTTCTCAGAAGTACATCATATGTGCCATGTTGTTTCATTTAGGTTTAAAGAGTTAGCTGCTATACCGCCGGTTATGCTTTCCTATAGTGTAAATGCTAGTTTTACAGATAGGAATGTTAGCACAAAAACTGAAAGAAAGGAGATAGCCGCAAAATCTCTGCACACAATGCTTAGTTCTCAGAAGTAAACCATACGTGCCATGTTGTTTCATTTAGTTTCAAGATTTAGCTACTATACCCTCAGTTATGCTTTCCTATATAGTAAATGCGAGTATAAAAATATGAATGTTAGCACAAAATCTGAAGTAAAGGAGATAGCTGAAAAATCTCTGCACACAATGCTTAGTTCTCAGAAGTAAATCATATGTGCCATGTTGTTTCATTTAGGTTTAAAGAGTTAGCTGCTATACCGCCAGTTATGCTTTCCTATAGTGTTTATGCTAGTTTTACTGATAGGAATGTTAGCACAAAAACTGAAAGAAAGGAGATAGCCGCAAAATCTCTGCACACAATGCTTAGTTTTCAGAAGTAAACCATATGTGCCATGTTGTTTCATTTAGGTTTAAAGAGTTAGCTGCTATACCCTCAGTTATGCTTTCCTATATAGTAAAAGCGAGTATAAAAATATGAATGTTAGCACAAAATCTGAAGTAAAGGAGATAGCTGAAAAATCTCTGCACACAATGCTTAGTTCTCAGAAGTAAATCATAGGTGCCATGTTGTTTCATTTAGGTTTAAAGAGTTAGCTGCTATACTGCCCGTTAGGCTTTCCTTCAGTGTAAATGCTAGTTTCACAAATAGGAATGTTAGCACAAAAACTGAAAGAAAGGAGATAGCCGCAAAATCTCTGCACACAATGCTTAGTTTTCAGAAGTAAACCATATGTGCCATGTTGTTTCATTTAGGTTTAAAGAGTTAGCTGCTATACCGCCAGTTATGCTTTCCTATAGTGTAAATGCTAGTTTTACACATAGGTATGTTAGCCCCAAAACTGAAGTAAAGGAGATAACTGAAAAATCTCTGCACACAATGCTTAGTTCTCAGAAGTAAAGCATATGTGCCATATTGTTTCATTTAGGTTTAAAGAGGTAGCTGCTATACCGCCGGTTAGGCTTTCCTATAGTGTAAAAGCTAGTTTTACAGATAGGAATGTTAGCACAAAAACTGAAAGAAAGGAGATAGCCACAAAATCTCTGCACACAATGCTTAGTTCTCAGAAGTAAATGATAGGTGCCATGTTGTTTCATTTAGGTTTAAAGAGTTAGCTGCTATACCGCCGGTTATGCTTTCCTATAGTGTAAATGCTAGCTTTACAGATATGAATGTTAGCACAAAATCTGAAGTAAAGGAGATAGCTGAAAAATATCTGCACACAATTCTTAGTTCTCAGATGTAAATCATAAGTGCCATGTTGTTTCATTTAGGTTTAAAGAGTTAGCTGCTATACTGCCCGTTAGGCTTTCCTTTAGTGTAAATGCTAGTTTTACACATAGGGATGTTAGCACCAAAACTTAAGTAAAGGAGATAACTGAAAAATCTCTGCACACAATGCTTAGTTCTCAGAAGTAAATCATATGTGCCATGTTGTTTCATTCAGGTTTCAAGAATTAGCTGCTATACACTCAGTTATGCTTTCGTATATAGTAAATGCGAGTATAAACATATGAATGTTAGCACAAAATATGAAGTAAAGGAGATAGCTGAAAAATCTCTGCACGCAATGCTTAGTACTCACAACTAAATCATATGTGCAATGTTGTTTCATTTAGGTTTAAAGATTTAGCTGCTATACTCCCGTTAGGCTTTCCTATAGTGTTAATGCTAGTTTGACAGATAGGAAAGTTACCACAAAAACTGAAAGAAAGGAGATAGCCGCAAAATCTCTGCACACAATGCTTAGTTCTCAGAAGTAAACCATATGTGCCATGTTGTTTCATTTAGGTTTAAAGAGTTAGCTGCTATACCGCCAGTTATGCTTTCCTATAGTGTAAATGCTAGTTTTACACATAGGTATGTTAGCCCCAAAACTGAAGTAAAGGAGATAACTGAAAAATCTCTGCACACAATGCTTAGTTCTCAGAAGTAAAGCATATGTGCCATGTTGTTTCATTTAGGTTTAAAGAGGTAGCTGCTATACCGCCGGTTAGGCTTTCCTATAGTGTAAAAGCTAGTTTTACAGATAGGAATGTTAGCACAAAAACTGAAAGAAAGGAGATAGCCGCAAAATCTCTGCACACAATGCTTAGTTCTCAGAAGTAAATGATAGGTGCCATGTTGTTTCATTTAGGTTTAAAGAGTTAGCTGCTATACCGCCGGTTATGCTTTCCTATAGTGTAAATGCTAGTTTTACAGATATGAATGTTAGCACAAAATCTGAAGTAAAGGAGATAGCTGAAAAGTCTCTGCACACAATGCTTAGTTCTCAGAAGTAAATCATAAGTGCCATGTTGTTTCATTTAGGTTTAAAGAGTTAGCTGCTATACTGCACGTTAGGCTTTGCTATAGTGTAAATGCTAGTTTTACAGATAGGAATGTTAGCACAAAAACTGAAAGAAAGGAGATAGCCGCAAAACCTCTGCACACAATGCTTAGTTCTCAGAAGTAAATCATATGTGCCATGTTATTTCATTTACATTTAAAGAGTTAGCTGCTATACCGCCGGTTATGCTTTCCTATAGTGTAAATGCTAGTTTTACAGATAGGAATGTTAGCACCAAAACTGAAGTAAAGGAGATAACTGAAAAATCTCTGCACACAATGCTTAATTCTCAGAAGTAAATCATATGTGCCATGTTGTTTCATTTAGGTTTAAAGAGTTAGCTGCCATACCGCCGTTTAGGTTTTCCTATAGTGTAAAGGCTAGTTTTACAGATAGGAATGTTTGCACAAAAACTGAAAGAAAGGCGATAGCCGCAAAATCTCTGCACACAATGCTTAGTTCTCAGAAGTACCTCATATGTGCCATGTTGTTTCATTTAGGTTTAAAGAGTTAGCTGCTATACCGCCGGTTATGCTTTCCTATAGTGTAAATGCTAGTTTTACAGATAGGAATGTTAGCACAAAAACTGAAAGAAAGGAGATAGCCGCAAAATCTCTGCACACAATGCTTAGTTCTCAGAAGTAAACCATATGTGCCATGTTGTTTCATTTAGTTTAAAGATTTAGCTGCTATACCCTCAGTTATGCTTTCCTATATAGTAAATGCGAGTATAAAAATATGAATGTTAGCACAAAATCTGAAGTAAAGGAGATAGCTGAAAAATCTCTGCACACAATGCTTAGTTCTCAGAAGTAAATCATATGTGCCATGTTGTTTCATTTAGGTTTCAAGAGTTAGCTGCTATACCGCCGGTTATGCTTTCCTATAGTGTAAATTCTAGTTTTACAGATAGGAATGTTAGCACAAAAACTGAAAGAAAGGAGATAGCCGCAAAATCTCTGCACACAATGCTTAGTTTTCAGAAGTAAACCATATGTGCCATGTTGTTTCATTTAGGTTTAAAGAGTTAGCTGCTATACCCTCAGTTATGCTTTCCTATATAGTAAATGCGAGTATAAAAATATGAATGTTAGCACAAAATCTGAAGTAAAGGAGATAGCTGAAAAATCTCTGCACACAATGCTTAGTTCTCAGAAGTAAATGATAGGTGCCATGTTGTTTCATTTAGGTTTAAAGAGTTAGCTGCTATACCGCCGGTTATGATTTCCTATAGTGTAAATGCTAGTTTTACAGATATGAATGTTACCACAAAATCTCAAGTAAAGGAGATAGCTGAATAATCTCTGCACACAATGCTTAGTTCTCAGAAGTAAATCATAAGTTCCATGTTGTTTCATTTAGGTTTAAAGAGTTAGCTGCTATACCGCCGGTTATGCTTTCCTATAGTGTAAATGCTAGTTTTACAGATAGGAATGTTAAGCACCAAAACTGAAGTAAAGGAGATAGCCGCAAAATCTCTGCACACAATTCTTAGTTCTCAGAAGTAAAGCATATGTGCCATGTTGTTTCATTTAGGTTTAAAGAGTTAGCTGCTATACCGCCGGTTAGGCTTTCCTATAGTGTAAAAGCTAGTTTTACAAATAGTCATGGTAGCACAAAAACTGAAAGAAAGGAGATAGCCGCAAAATCTCTGCACACAATGCTTAGTTCTAAGAAGTAAAGCATATGTGCCATGTTGTTTCATTTAGGTTTAAAGAGGTAGCTGCTATACCGCCGGTTAGTCTTTGCTATAGTGTAAATGCTAGTTTTACAGATAGGAATGTTAGCACAAAAACTGAAAGAAAGGTGATAGCCGCAAAACCTCTGCACACAATGCTTAGTTCTCAGAAGTAAATCATATGTGCCATGTTATTTCATTTACATTTAAAGAGTTAGCTGCTATACCGCCGGTTATGCTTTCCTATAGTGTAAATGCTAGTTTTAAACATAGGAATGTTAGCACCAAAACTGAAGTAAAGGAGATAACTGAAAAATCTCTGCACACAATGCTTAGTACTCAGAAGTAAATCATATGTGCCATGTTGTTTCATTTAGGTTTAAAGAGGTAGCTGCTATACCGCCGGTTAGGCTTTCCTATAGTGTAAAAGCTAGTTTTACAAATAGGAATGTTACCACAAAATGAAAGAAAGGAGATAGCCGCAAAACCTCTCCACACAATGCTTAGTTCTCAGGAGTAAATGATAGGTGCCATGTTGTTTCATTTAGGTTTAAAGAGTTAGCTGCTATACCGCCGGTTATGATTTCCTATAGTGTAAATGCTAGTTTTACAGATATGAACGTTAGCACAAAATCTGAAGTAAAGGAGATAGCTGAAAAATATCTGCACAAAATTCTTAGTTCTCAGAAGTAAATCATAAGTGCCATGTTGTTTCATTTAGGTTTAAAGAGTTAGCTGCTATACTGCCCGTTAGGCTTTCCTTTAGTGTAAAAGCTAGTTTTACAAACAGGAATGTTAGCACAAAAACTGAAAGAAAGGAGATAGCTGCAAAATCTCTACACACAATGCTTAGTTCTCAGAAGTAAATGATAGGTGCCATGTTGTTTCATTTAGGTTTAAAGAGTTAGCTGCTATACCGCCGGTTATGCTTTCCTATAGTGTAAATGCTAGTTTTACAGATAGGAATGATAGCACAAACCTGAAAGAAAGGAGATAGCCGCAAAATCTCTGCACACAATGCTTAGTTTTCAGAAGAAAACCATATGTGCCATGTTGTTTCATTTAGGTTTAAAGAGTTAGCTGCTATACCCTCAGTTATGCTTTCCTATATAGTAAATGCGAGTATAAAAATATGAATGTTAGCACAAAATCTGAAGTAAAGGAGATAGCTGAAAAATCTCTGCACACAATGCTTAGTTCTCAGAAGTAAATCATATGTGACATGTTGTTTCATTTAGGTTTCAAGAGTTAGCTGCTATACCGCCGGTTATGCTTTCCTATAGTGTAAATTCTAGTTTTACAGATAGGAATGTTAGCACAAAAACTGAAAGAAAGGCGATAGCCGCAAAATCTCTGCACACAATGCTTAGTTCTCAGAAGTAAACCATATGTGCCATGTTGTTTCATTTAGGTTTAAAGAGTTAGCTGCTATACGGCCAGTTATGCTTTCCTATAGTGTAAATGCTAGTTTTACACATAGGTATGTTAGCCCGAAAACTGAAGTAAAGGAGATAACTGAAAAATCTCTGCACACAATGCTTAGTTCTCAGAAGTAAATCATAAGTGCCATGTTGTTTCATTTAGGTTTAAAGAGTTAGCTGCTATACTGCCCGTTAAGCTTTCCTATAGTGTAAATGCTAGTTTTACAGATAGGAATGTTAGCACAAAAACTGAAAGAAAGGAGATAGCCGCAAAACCTCTGCACACAATGCTTAGTTCTCAGAAGTAAATCATATGTGCCATGTTGTTTCATTTAGGTTTAAAGAGTTAGCTGCTATACCGCCGGTTATGCTTTCCTATAGTGTAAATGCTAGTTTTACAGATAGGAATGTTAGCACAAAAACTGAAGTAAAGGAGATAACTGAAAAATCTCTGCACACAATGCTTAATTCTCAGAAGTAAATCATATGTGCAATGTTGTTTCATTTAGGTTTAAAGATTTAGCTGCTATACTCCCGTTAGGCTTTCCTATAGTGTAAATGCTAGTTTTACAGATAGGAAAGTTACCACAAAAACTGAAAGAAAGAAGATAGCCGCAAAACCTCTGCACACAATGCTTAGTTCTCAGAAGTACATCATATGTGCCATGT
This sequence comes from Dasypus novemcinctus, assembly GCF_030445035.2. Classification (NCBI taxonomy): domain Eukaryota; kingdom Metazoa; phylum Chordata; class Mammalia; order Cingulata; family Dasypodidae; genus Dasypus; species Dasypus novemcinctus. The sequence goes on along the minus strand of NW_026688376.1, from coordinate 41,438 downwards.
TGTTTCATTTAGGTTTAAAGAGTTAGCTGCTATACCGCCGGTTATGATTTCCTATAGTGTAAATGCTAATTTTACAGATAGGAATGTTAGCACAAAAACTGAAAGAAAGGAGATAGCCGCAAAATCTCTGCACACAATGCTTAGTTCTCAGAAGTAAACCATATGTGCCATGTTGTTTCATTTAGGTTTAAAGAGTTAGCTGCTATACCATTGGTTATGCTTTCCTATAGTGTAAATGCTAGTTTTACACATAGGAATGTTAGCCCCAAAACTGAAGTAAAGGAGATAACTGAAAAATCTCTGCACACAATGCTTAGTTCTCAGAAGTAAATCATATGTGCCATATTGTTTCATTTAGGTTTAAAGAGGTAGCTGCTATACTGCCGGTTAGGCTTTCCTATAGTGTAAAAGCTAGTTTTACAAATAGGAATGTTACCACAAAAACTGAAAGAAAGGAGATAGCCGCAAAACCTCTGCACACAATGCTTAGTTCCCAGAAGTAAATGATAGGTGCCATGTTGTTTCATTTAGGTTTAAAGAGTTAGCTGCTATACCGTCGGTTATGCTTTCCTATAGTGTAAATGCTAGTTTTACAGATATGAATGTTAGCACAAAATCTGAAGTAAAGGAGATAGCTGAAAAATATCTGCACACAATTCTTAGTTCTCAGAAGTAAATCATAAGTGCCATGTTGTTTCATTTAGGTTTAAAGAGTTAGCTGCTATACTGCCCGTTAGTCTTTCCTTTAGTGTAAATGCTAGTTTTACAGATAGGAATGTTAGCACAAAAACTAAAAGAAAGGAGATAGACGCAAAACCTCTGCACACAATGCTTGGTTCTCAGAAGTAAACTATATGTGCCATGTTGTTTCATTTAGGTTTCAAGAGTTAGCTGCTATACCGCCCATTATGCTTTCCTATAGTGTAAATGCTACTTTTACACATAGGAATGTTAGCACCAAAACTGAAGTAAAGGAGATAACTGAAAAATCTCTGCACACAATGCTTAGTACTCAGAAGTAAATCATATGTGCCATGTTGTTTCATTTAGGTTTAAAGAGGTAGCTGATATACCGCCGGTTAGGCTTTCCTATAGTGTAAAATCTAGTTTTACAAAAAGGAATGTTAGCACAAAAACTGAAAGAAAGGAGATAGCTGCAAAATCTCTGCACACAATGCTTAGTTCTCAGAAGTAAATCATATGTGCCATGTTGTTTCATTCAGGTTTCAAGAATTAGCTGCTATACACTCAGTTATGCTTTCGTATATATTAAATGCGAGTATACAGATATGAATGTTAGCACAAAATCTGAAGTAAAGGAGATAGCTGAAAAATCTCTGCACGCAATGCTTAGTACTCAGAACTAAATCATATGTGCAACGTTGTTTCATTTAGGTTTAAAGATTTAGCTGCTATACTCCCGTTAGGCTTTCCTATAGTGTAAATGCTAGTTTTACAGATAGGAAAGTTAGCACAAAAACTGAAAGAAAGGAGATAGCCGCAAAATCTCTGCACACAATGCTTAGTTCTCAGAAGTAAACCATATGTGCCATGTTGTTTCATTTAGGTTTAAAGAGTTAGCTGCTATACCGCCGGTTATGCTTTCCTATAGTGTAAATGCTAGTTTTACACATAGGTATGTTAGCCCCAAAACTGAAATAAAGGAGATAACTGAAAAATCTCTGCACACAATGCTTAGTTCTCAGAAGTAAAGCATATGTGCCATGTTGTTTCATTTAGGTTTAAAGAGGTAGCTGCTATACCGCCGGTTAGGCTTTCCTATAGTGTAAAAGCTAGTTTTACAGATAGGAATGTTAGCACAAAAACTGAAAGAAAGGAGATAGCCGCAAAATCTCTGCACACAATGCTTAGTTCTCAGAAGTAAATGATAGGTGCCATGTTGTTTCATTTAGGTTTAAAGAGTTAGCTGCTATACCGCCGGTTATGCTTTCCTATAGTGTAAATACTAGTTTTACAGATAGGAATGTTAACACAGAACCTGAAGTAAAGGAGATAGCTGAAAAATCTCTGCACACAATGCTTAGTTCTCAGAAGTAAATCATAAGTGCCATGTTGTTTCATTTAGGTTAAAAGAGTTAGCTGCTATACTGCCCGTTAGGCTTTCCTATAGTGTAAATGCTAGTTTTACAGATAGGAATGTTAGCACAAAAACTGAAAGAAAGGAGATAGCCGCAAAACCTCTGCACACAATGCTTAGTTCTCAGAAGTAAATCATATGTGCCATGTTGTTTCATTTACATTTAAAGAGTTAGCTGCTATACCGCCGGTTATGCTTTCCTATAGTGTAAATGCTAGTTTTACAGATAGGAATGTTAGCACCAAAACTGAAGTAAAGGAGATAACTGAAAAATCTCTGCACACAATGCTTAATTCTCAGAAGTAAATCATATGTGCCATGTTGTTTCATTTAGGTATAAAGAGTTAGCTGCCATACCGCCGTTTAGGTTTTCCTATAGTGTAAAGGCTAGTTTTACAGATAGGAATGTTAGCACAGAAACTGAAAGAAAGGAGATAGCCGCAAAATCTCTGCACACAATGCTTTGTTCTCAGAAGTACATCATATGTGCCATGTTGTTTCATTTAGGTTTAAAGAGTTAGCTGCTATACCGCCGGTTATGCTTTCCTATAGTGTAAATGCTAGTTTTACAGATAGGAATGTTAGCACAAAAACTGAAAGAAAGGAGATACCCGCAAAATCTCTGCACACAATGCTTAGTTTTCAGAAGTAAACCATATGTGCCATGTTGTTTCATTTAGTTTAAAGAGTTAGCTGCTATACCCTCAGTTATGCTTTCCTATATAGTAAATCCGAGTATAAAAATATGAATGTTAGCACAAAATCTGAAGTAAAGGAGATAGCTGAAAAATCTCTGCACACAATGCTTAGTTCTCAGAAGTAAATCATATGTGCCATGTTGTTTCATTTAGGTTTAAAGAGTTAGCTGCTATACCGCCGGTTATGCTTTCCTATAGTGTAAATGCTAGTTTTACAGATAGGAATGTTAGCACAAAAACTGAAAGAAAGTAGATAGCCTCAAATCTCTGCACACAATGCTTAGTTTTCAGAAGTAAACCATATGTGCCATGTTGTTTCATTTAGGTTTAAAGAGTTAGCTGCTATACCCTCAGTTATGCTTTCCTATATAGTAAATGCGAGTATAAAAATATGAATGTTAGCACAAAATCTGAAGTAAAGGAGATAGCTGAATAATCTCTGCACACAATGCTTAGTTCTCAGAAGTAAATCATAAGTTCCATGTTGTTTCATTTAGGTTTAAAGAGTTAGCTGCTATACCGCCGGTTATGCTTTCCTATAGTGTAAATGCTAGTTTTACAGATAGGAATGTTAAGCACCAAAACTGAAGTAAAGGAGATAGCCGCAAAATCTCTGCACACAATGCTTAGTTCTAAGAAGTAAAGCATATGTGCCATGTTGTTTCATTTAGGTTTAAAGAGGTAGCTGCTATACCGCCGGTTAGTCTTTGCTATAGTGTAAATGCTAGTTTTACAGATAGGAATGTTAGCACAAAAACTGAAAGAAAGGAGATAGCCGCAAAACCTCTGCACACAATGCTTAGTTCTCAGAAGTAAATCATATGTGCCATGTTATTTCATTTACATTTAAAGAGTTAGCTGCTATACCGCCGGTTATGCTTTCCTATAGTGTAAATGCTAGTTTTACAGATAGGAATGTTAGCACCAAAACTGAAGTAAAGGAGATAACTGAAAAATCTCTGCACACAATGCTTAATTCTCAGAAGTAAATCATATGTGCCATGTTGTTTCATTTAGGTTTAAAGAGTTAGCTGCCATACCGCCGTTTAGGTTTTCCTATAGTGTAAAGGCTAGTTTTACAGATAGGAATGTTAGCACAAAAACTGAAAGAAAGGAGATAGCCGCAAAATCTCTCCACACAATGCTTAGTTCTCAGAAGTACATCATATGTGCCATGTTGTTTCATTTAGGTTTAAAGAGTTAGCTGCTATACCGCCGGTTATGCTTTCCTATAGTGTAAATGCTAGTTTTACAGATAGGAATGTTAGCACAAAAACTGAAAGAAAGGAGATAGCCGCAAAATCTCTGCACACAATGCTTAGTTTTCAGAAGTAAACCATATGTGCCATGTTGTTTCATTTAGTTTAAAGAGTTAGCTGCTATACCCTCAGTTATGCTTTCCTATATAGTAAATGCGAGTATAAAAATATGAATGTTAGCACAAAATCTGAAGTAAAGGAGATAGCTGAAAAATCTCTGCACACAATGCTTACTTCTGAGAAGTAAATCATATGTGCCATGTTGTTTCATTTAGGTTTAAAGAGTTAGCTGCTATACCGCCGGTTATGCTTTCCTATAGTGTAAATGCTAGTTTTACAGATAGGAATGTTAGCACAAAAACTGAAAGAAAGGAGATAGCCGCAAAATCTCTGCACACAATGCTTAGTTTTCAGAAGTAAACCATATGTGCAATGTTGTTTCATTTAGGTTTAAAGAGTTAGATGCTATACCCTCAGTTATGCTTTCCTATATAGTAAACGCGAGTATAAAAATATGAATGTTAGCACAAAATCTGAAGTAAAGGAGATAGCTGAAAAATCTCTGCACACAATGCTTAGTTCTCAGAAGTAAATGATAGGTGCCATGTTGTTTCATTTAGGTTTAAAGAGTTAGCTGCTATACCGCCGGTTATGCTTTCCTATAGTGTAAAGGCTCGTTTTACAGATAGGAATGTTAAGCACCAAAAGTGAAGTAAACGAGATAGCCGCAAAATCTCTGCACACAATGCTTATTTCTCAGAAGTAAACCATATGTGCCAGGTTGTTTCATTTAGGTTCAAAGAGTTAGCTGCTATACCGCCGGTTATGCTTTCCTATAGTGTAAATGCTAGTTTTACACATAGGTATATTAGCCCCAAAACTGAAGTAAAGGAGATAACTGAAAAATCTCTGCACACAAAGCTTAGTTCTCAGAAGTAAATCATATGTGCCATGTTGTTTCATTTAGGTTTAAAGAGTTAGCTGCTATACCGCCGGTTTTGCTTTCCTGTAGTGTAAATGCTAGTTTTACAGATAGGAATGTTAGCACAAAAACTGAAAGAAAGGAGATAGCCGCAAAATCTCTGCACACAATGCTTAGTTCTCAGAAGTAAATGATAGGTGCCATGTTGTTTCATTTAGGTTTAAAGAGTTAGCTGCTATACCGCCGGTTATGCTTTCCTATAGTGTAAATGCTAGTTTTACAGATATGAGTGTTAGCACAAACTCTGAAGTAAAGGAGATAGCTGAAAAATCTCTGCAAACAATGCTTAGTTCTCAGAAGTAAATCATAAGTGCCATGTTGTTTCATTTAGGTTTAAAGAGTTAGCTGCTATACTGCCCGTTAGGCTTTCCTATAGTGTAAATGCTAGTTTTACAGATAGGAATGTTAGCACAAAAACTGAAAGAAAGGAGATAGCCGCAAAACCTCTGCACACAATGCTTAGTTCTCAGAAGTAAATCATATGTGCCCTGTTGTTTCATTTACATTTAAAGAGTTAGCTGCTATACCGCCGGTTATGCTTTCCTATAGTGTAAATGCTAGTTTTACAGATAGGAATGTTAGCACCAAAACTGAAGTAAAGGAGATAACTGAAAAATCTCTGCACACAATGCTTAATTCTCAGAAGTAAATCATATGTGCAATGTTGTTTCATTTAGGTTTAAAGATTTAGCTGCTATACTCCCGTTAGGCTTTCCTATAGTGTAAATGCTAGTTTTACAGATAGGAAAGTTACCACAAAAACTGAAAGAAAGGAGATAGCCGCAAAACCTCTGCATACAATGCTTAGTTCTAAGAAGTAAATCATATGTGCCATGTTGTTTCATTTAGGTTTAAAGAGTTAGGTGGTATACCCTCGGTTATGCTTTCCTATTGTGTAAATGCTAGTTTTACAGATAGGAATGTTAGCACCAAATCTGAAGTAAAGGAGATAACTGAAAAATCTCTGCACACAAGGCTTAATTCTCAGAAGTAAATCATATGTGCCATGTTGTTTCATTTAGGTTTAAAGAGTTAGCTGCTATACCACCGTTTAGGATTTCCTATAGTGTAAAGGGTAGTTTTACAGACAGGAATGTTAGCACAAAAACTGAAAGAAAGGAGATAGCCGCAAAATCTCTGCACACAATGCTTAGTTCTCAGAAGTACATCATATGTCCCATGTTGTTTCATTTAGGTTTAAAGAGTTAGCTGCTATACTGCCGGTTATGATTTCCTATAGTGTAAATGCTAGTTTTACAGATAGGAATGTTAGCACAAAAACTGAAAGAAAGGAGATAGCCGCAAAATCTCTGCACACAATGCTTTGTTCTCAGAAGTACATCATATGTGCCATGTTGTTTCATTTAGGTTTAAAGAGTTAGCTGCTATACCGCCGGTTATGCTTTCCTATAGTGTAAATGCTAGTTTTACAGATATGAATGTTAGCACAAAATCTGAAGTTAAGGAGATAGCTGAAAAATATCTGCAAACAATGCTTAGTTCTCAGAAGTAAATCATAAGTGCCATGTTGTTTCATTTAGGTTTCAAGAGTTAGCTGCTATACCGCCGGTTATGCTTTCCTATAGTGTAAATGCTAATTTTACAGATAGGAATGTTAGCACAAAAACTGAAAGAAAGGAGATAGCCGCAAAATCTCTGCACACAATGCTTAGTTCTCAGAAGTAAACCATATGTGCCATGTTGTTTCATTTAGGTTTAAAGAGTTAGCTGCTATACCATTGGTTATGCTTTCCTATAGTGTAAATGCTAGTTTTACACATAGGAATGTTAGCCCCAAAACTGAAGTAAAGGAGATAACTGAAAAATCTCAGCACACAATGCTTAGTTCTCAGAAGTAAATCATATGTGCCATATTGTTTCATTTAGGTTTAAAGAGGTAGCTGCTATACTGCCGGTTAGGCTTTCCTATAGTGTAAAAGCTAGTTTTACAAATAGGAATGTTACCACAAAAACTGAAAGAAAGGAGATAGCCGCAAAACCTCTGCACACAATGCTTAGTTCCCAGAAGTAAATGATAGGTGCCATGTTGTTTCATTTAGGTTTAAAGAGTTAGCTGCTATACCGTCGGTTATGCTTTCCTATAGTGTAAATGCTAGTTTTACAGATATGAATGTTAGCACAAAATCTGAAGTAAAGGAGATAGCTGAAAAATATCTGCACACAATTCTTAGTTCTCAGAAGTAAATCATAAGTGCCATGTTGTTTCATTTAGGTTTAAAGAGTTAGCTGCTATACTGCCCGTTAGGCTTTCCTTTAGTGTAAATGCTAGTTTTACAGATAGGAATGTTAGCACAAAAACTGAAAGAAAGGAGATAGACGCAAAACCTCTGCACACAATGCTTAGTTCTCAGAAGTAAACCATATGTGCCATGTTGTTTCATTTAGGTTTCAAGAGTTAGCTGCTATACCGCCCATTATGCTTTCCTATAGTGTAAATGCTAGTTTTACACATAGGAATGTTAGCACCAAAACTGAAGTAAAGGAGATAACTGAAAAATCTCTGCACACAATGCTTAGTACTCAGAAGTAAATCATATGTGCCATGTTGTTTCATTTAGGTTTAAAGAGGTAGCTGATATACCGCCGGTTAGGCTTTCCTATAGTGTAAAAGCTAGTTTTACAAAAAGGAATGTTAGCACAAAAACTGAAAGAAAGGAGATAGCTGCAAAATCTCTGCACACAATGCTTAGTTCTCAGAAGTAAATCATATGTGCCATGTTGTTTCATTCAGGTTTCAAGAATTAGCTGCTATACACTCAGTTATGCTTTCGTATATAGTAAATGCGAGTATGAAGATATGAATGTTAGCAAAAAATGTGAAGTAAAGGAGATAGCTGAAAAATCTCTGCACACAATGCTTAGTTCTCAGAAGTAAATCATATGTGCCATGTTGTTTCATTTACATTTAAAGAGTTAGCTGCTATACCGCCGGTTATGCTTTCCTATAGTGTAAATGGAAGTTTTACAGATAGGAATGTTAGCACCAAACTGAAGTAAAGGAGATAACTGAAAAATCTCTGCACACAATGCTTCATTATCAGAAGTAAATCATATGTGCCATGTTGTTTCATTTAGGTTTAAAGAGTTAGCTGCTATACCGCCGGTTAGGCTTTCCTACAGTGTAAATGCTAGTTTTACAGATAGGAATGTTAGCACAAAAACTGAAAGAAAGGAGATAGCCGCAAAATCTCTGCACACAATGCTTAGTTCTCAGAAGTAAATCATATGTGCCATGCTGTTTCATTTAGGTTTAAAGAGTTAGCTGCTATACCGCCGGTTATGCTTTCCTGTAGTGTAAATGCTAGTTTTACAGATAAGAATGGTAGCACAAAAACTGAAAGAAAGGAGATAGCCGCAAAGTCTCTGCACACAATGCTTAATTCTCAAAAGTAAATCATATGTGCCATGTTGTTTCATTCAGGTTTCAAAAATTAGCTGCTATACCCTCTGTTATGCTGTCGTATATAGTAAGTGCGAGTATAAAGGTATGAATGTTAGCACAAAATCTGAAGTAAAGGAGATAGCTGAATAATCTCTGCACACAATGCTTAGTTCTCAGAAGTAAATCATAAGTGCCATGTTGTTTCATTTAGGTTTAAAGAGTTAGCTGCTATACTGCCCGTTAGGCTTTCCTATAGTGTAAATGCTAGTTTTACAGATAGTAATGTTAGCACAAAAACTGAAAGAAAGGAGATAGCCGCAAAATCTCTGCACACAATGCTTAGTTTTCAGAAGTACATCATATGTGCCATGTTATTTCATTTAGGTTTAAAGAGTTAGCTGCTATACCGCCGGTTATGCTTTCCTATAGTGTAAATGCTAGTGTTACAGATAGGAATGTTAGCACAAAAACTGAAAGAAAGGAGATAGCCGTAAAATCTCTGCACTCAATGCTTAGTTTTCAGAAGTAAACCATATGTGCCATGTTTTTTCATTTAGGTTTAAAGAGTTAGCTGCTATACCCTCAGTTAGGCTTTCCTATATAGTAAATGTGAGTATAAAAATATGAATGTTCGCACAAAATCTGAAGTAAAGGAGACAGCTGAAAAATCTCTGCACACAATGTTTTGTTCTTGGAAGTAAATCATATGTGCCATGTTGTTTCATTTAGGTTTAAATAGTTAGCTGCTATACCGCCGCTTATGCTTTCCTATAGTGTAAATGCTAGTTTTACAGATAGGAATGTTAGCACAAAAACTGAAAAAAAGGAGATAGCCGCAAAATCTCTGCACACAATGCTTATTTCTCAGAAGTAAACCATATGTGCCATGTTGTTTCATTTAGGTTTAAAGAGTTAGCTGCTATACCACCGGTTATGGTTTCCTATAGTGTAAATGCTAGTTTTACAGATAGGAATGTTAGCACAAAAACTGAAAGAAAGGAGATAGCCGTAAAACCTCTGCACACAATGCTTAGTTCTCAGAAGTAACATATATGTGCCATGTTGTTTCATTCCTGTTTCAAGAATTAGCTACTATACCCTCAGTTATGCTTTCGTATATAGTAAATGCGAGTATGAAGATATGAATGTTAGCAAAAAATGTGAAGTAAAGGAGATAGCTGAAAAATCTCTGCACACAATGCTTAGTTCTCAGAAGGAAATCATATGTGCCATGTTGTTTCATTTAGGTTTAAAGAGTTAGCTGCTATACTGCCCGTTAGGCTTTCCTATAGTGTAAATGCTAGTTTTACAGATAGGAATGTTAGCACAAAAACTGGAAGAAAGGAGATAGCCACAAAATCTCTGCACACAATTCTTAATTCTCAGAAGTAAATCATATGTGCCATGTTGTTTCATTTACATTTAAAGAGTTAGCTGCTATACCGCCGGTTATGCTTTCCTATAGTGTAAATGGAAGTTTTACAGATAGGAATGTTAGCACCAAAACTGAAGTAAAGGAGATAACTGAAAAATCTCTGCACACAATGCTTAATTCTCAGAAGTAAATCATATGTGCAATGTTGTTTCATTTAGGTTTAAAGATTTAGCTGCTATACTCCCGTTAGGCTTTCCTATAGTGTAAATGCTAGTTTTACAGATAGGAAAGTTACCACAAAAACTGAAAGAAAGGAGATAGCCGCAAAACCTCTGCATACAATGCTTAGTTCTAAGAAGTAAATCATATGTGCCATGTTGTTTCATTTAGGTTTAAAGAGTTAGCTGCTATACCGCCGGTTATGCTTTCCTATAGTGTAAATGCTAGTGTTACAGATAGGAATGTTAGCACAAAAACTGAAAGAAAGGAGATAGCCGTAAAATCTCTGCACTCAATGCTTAGTTTTCAGAAGTAAACCATATGTGCCATGTTTTTTCATTTAGGTTTAAAGAGTTAGCTGCTATACCCTCAGTTAGGCTTTCCTATATAGTAAATGTGAGTATAAAAATATGAATGTTCGCACAAAATCTGAAGTAAAGGAGACAGCTGAAAAATCTCTGCACACAATGTTTAGTTCTTGGAAGTAAATCATATGTGCCATGTTGTTTCATTTAGGTTTAAATAGTTAGCTGCTATACCGCCGCTTATGCTTTCCTATAGTGTAAATGCTAGTTTTACAGATAGGAATGTTAGCACAAAAACTGAAAGAAAGGAGATAGCCGCAAAATCTCTGCACACAATGCTTATTTCTCAGAAGTAAACCATATGTGTCATGTTGTTTCATTTAGGTTTAAAGAGTTAGCTGCTATACCACCGGTTATGGTTTCCTATAGTGTAAATGCTAGTTTTACAGATAGGAATGTTAGCACAAAAACTGAAAGAAAGGAGATAGCCGTAAAACCTCTGCACACAATGCTTAGTTCTCAGAAGTAACATATATGTGCCATGTTGTTTCATTCCTGTTTCAAGAATTAGCTACTATACCCTCAGTTATGCTTTCGTATATAGTAAATGCGAGTATGAAGATATGAATGTTAGCAAAAAATGTGAAGTAAAGGAGATAGCTGAAAAATCTCTGCACACAATGCTTAGTTCTCAGAAGGAAATCATATGTGCCATGTTGTTTCATTTAGGTTTAAAGAGTTAGCTGCTATACTGCCCGTTAGGCTTTCCTATAGTGTAAATGCTAGTTTTACAGATAGGAATGTTAGCACAAAAACTGGAAGAAAGGAGATAGCCACAAAATCTCTGCACACAATTCTTAATTCTCAGAAGTAAATCATATGTGCCATGTTGTTTCATTTACATTTAAAGAGTTAGCTGCTATACCGCCGGTTATGCTTTCCTATAGTGTAAATGGAAGTTTTACAGATAGGAATGTTAGCACCAAAACTGAAGTAAAGGAGATAACTGAAAAATCTCTGCACACAATGCTTAATTCTCAGAAGTAAATCATATTTGCCATGTTGTTTCATTTAGGTTTAAAGAGTTAGCTGCTATACCGCCGGTTAGGCTTTCCTACAGTGTAAATGCTAGTTTTACAGATAGGAATGTTAGCACAAAAACTGAAAGAAAGGAGATAGCCGCAAAATCTCTGCACACAATGCTTAGTTCTCAGAAGTAAATCATATGTGCCATGCTGTTTCATTTAGGTTTAAAGAGTTAGCTGCTATACCGCCGGTTAGGCTTTCCTATAGTGTAAATGCTAGTTTTATGCGGTCACCCCTCGGGCTGAAGTGTGGTTTGCTTGCCTGGCAGGGGAGCGGCCGCGGTAGGCCTAATTCCGCTGCCCCCATAATAGGGTGGTTGGTCGGGCCCACCGCCACCCCTGAAGGAAGCTCGGCATGGGCGCAGAGTGCCCTCGGGTCTCCCCTTCTCAGCAGCCATGCTTCCGCGGCCACCCCTCCTCCCAGATGGCGCCACCCGATGCCTTGTGGGGCGGCACCCTTCTTCTTCCTTCTCCCTGCGCAGGCGCAGGGCAGAAAATTCCAGTCTGCCCTTTTCCCCTCCCCCGACAGCAGCAACAGCCAGGCATGGGCGGAGAAATCCAGCCCACCCTTTTCCCCTCCCCCGACAGCAGCAACAGCCAGGTGTGGGCGGAAAAATCCAGCCCGCCCTTTTCCCTTCCCCCGACAGCAGCAATAGCCAGGCGTGGGCGGGAAACTCAAGTCTGCCCTCCACCCCAGCAACAGCAGCCACCAATCCCTAAACCCTGCCCCTTCCCCCAGCAACAGCGACAGCCAATCCCTAACCACCACCCCTCCCCCGTCCAGTACCGCCCACTGACCTTTCACCAGCAACCAATCAGAACAGGGCGTGGCTTCGACCAATCAGCCTTCCCCAGCCCCTATAAAACTGTTGCCTCTCCCTCAATAAAGTGGACTTGCGTGTTTACCTTGTCTCCGCGGTAGTTCTTCTGCCGTGCGCCCTCCAGTCCTGAGAGCCCCCGACAAGGGCCTGGCCTCCCTTGTCCCCAGTTCGTCGCCTGCTTCTCCGGGCGACCCCTTCGTCGCCGGCTTCTCTGGGCGACCCCTTTGTCGCCGGCTTCGCCGGGCGACCCCTTCGTCGCCGGCTTCGCCGGGCGACCCCGTCAGCCGAACCGCGCAACCCCTTGTGAGACCGATCCCTCGTCTGCTGCCGGACCGACCCCTCATCCCAAGTGGGACCGACCCCTCGTCCCAAGCGGGACCGACCCCTCGTCCAGAGCTGGACCAACCCCTCGTCCGCAGCCAGACCCCACCTCTACCGACCGAGCAAGCCGCCGCAGTTGGCGCCCAACGTGGGGCAAGGCAACTCCACCACAGCCTCACTCCATAACCTGGCGGCCCCCCCCCTCTCTTCTCACCGTGGGACTTCTCTCGTGCAAGATTGCTGCTACCTGAGCCTTGGCTACCTCATATGATCCACGGCGGTCTGGGAGAATCGCTGGATGGCTTTCTCCTTCCATGTCGGGGGCTTATACCGACCCGCTATGATTAAGAGGAGCCTTGGATTTCTCGGGAGCACGCGCTTGCACGTCTGAAGTAACCCTACCACAGCCCTACGCCCTCCTCTCTTCTCACCCCTATCTTTTCGCTCTGCATTGCTGCTCCTGAACCTTGGTGACCTCATATGATCCACGGCGGTCTGGGAGAATCGCTGGGTGGCTTTCTCCTTCCATGTCGGGGGCTTATACCGACCCGCTATGATTAAGAGGCGCCAATAAAACTCTCAGGAGCGCGTGCCTGAGCACCTCTACCCCTGCCTTCACCTCTGCCTCCTCCCCTCCACGCTTGCTCCCCTTTGCCTTGCTCCACTGCTCGTCGTCCCGCCCTCCCCTCGTCGGGGCCTTCTCTTGGCCCGCGACCACCGTCGGAGCCCCACCGGCTCCGACCCCTCGTCTCACCGCGCACCTCGGCTCCCATCGCCGCGCTCTCAAGATTGGGCCGCCCCATGTTGGCCCGCCCCATTAACATCGGCCTCTCTCGCGCCCGTGAAGACTTTGGCCTTCTTATTGTCCTCGCCTACGTCTCCACCACTCCCGACGCTGCCGCCACCACCGTCGCTGGTGCCCTGACGCAACTTGTCCTCACCGCTGCGATCCTCCAGACCATCACACAGTCTGCCTCTACCGATCTTCGCCGCCAAGAAGAGATCAACTACCTGTAACGCGCTGTCATCCTGGACTTTTAACAAGCAGATGGACCTTATAGCCACCGAGATCAACAAGAATTGGACATTGGCCACCCTTGCTTGCAACGGCAAGATACTGCCCCCCAAATTGTACATTTGTATCCCCATCATACTCACCTCCCTCTTCAGCCCCGCTTCCCTCATTGCTTACTGCCTCTTGGGCCTCGGCTACTTGTTGCTGCTGCCATCCTGGCCCTTATTTGAAAAGAAGGGGGAAATGCGGTCACCCCTCGGGCTGAAGTGTGGTTTGCTGGCCTGGCAGGGGAGCGGCCGCGGTAGGCCTAATTCCGCTGCCCCCATAATAGGGTGGTTGGTCGGGCCCACCGCCACCCCTGAAGGAAGCTCGGCATGGGCGCAGAGTGCCCTCGGGTCTCCCCTTCTCGGCAGCCATGCTTCCGCGGCCACCCCTCCTCCCAGATGGCGCCACCCGATGCCTTGTGGGGCGGCACCCTTCTTCTTCCTTCTCCCTGCGCAGGCGCAGGGCAGAAAATTCCAGTCTGCCCTTTTCCCCTCCCCCGACAGCAGCTACAGCCAGGCGTGGGCGGAGAAATCCAGCCCGCCCTTTTCCCCTCCCCCGACAGCAGCAACAGCCAGGTGTGGGCGGAAAAATCCAGCCCGCCCTTTTCCCTTCCCCCGACAGCAGCAATAGCCAGGCGTGGGCGGGAAACTCAAGTCTGCCCTCCACCCCAGCAACAGCAGCCACCAATCCCTAAACCCTGCCCCTTCCCCCAGCAACAGCGACAGCCAATCCCTAACCACCACCCCTCCCCCGTCCAGTACCGCCCACTGACCTTTCACCAGCAACCAATCAGAACAGGGCGTGGCTTCGACCAATCAGCCTTCCCCAGCCCCTATAAAACTGTTGCCTCTCCCTCAATAAAGTGGACTTGCGTGTTTACCTTGTCTCCGCGGTAGTTCTTCTGCCGTGCGCCCTCCAGTCCTGAGAGCCCCCGACAAGGGCCTGGCCTCCCTTGTCCCCAGTTCGTCGCCTGCTTCTCCGGGCGACCCCTTCGTCGCCGGCTTCTCTGGGCGACCCCTTTGTCGCCGGCTTCGCCGGGCGACCCCTTCGTCGCCGGCTTCGCCGGGCGACCCCGTCAGCCGAACCGCGCAACCCCTTGTGAGACCGATCCCTCGTCTGCTGCCGGACCGACCCCTCATCCCAAGTGGGACCGACCCCTCGTCCCAAGCGGGACCGACCCCTCGTCCAGAGCTGGACCAACCCCTCGTCCGCAGCCAGACCCCACCTCTACCGACCGAGCAAGCCGCCGCAGTTGGCGCCCAACGTGGGGCAAGGCAACTCCACCACAGCCTCACTCCATAACCTGGCGGCCCCCCCCCTCTCTTCTCACCGTGGGACTTCTCTCGTGCAAGATTGCTGCTACCTGAGCCTTGGCTACCTCATATGATCCACGGCGGTCTGGGAGAATCGCTGGATGGCTTTCTCCTTCCATGTCGGGGGCTTATACCGACCCGCTATGATTAAGAGGAGCCTTGGATTTCTCGGGAGCACGCGCTTGCACGTCTGAAGTAACCCTACCACAGCCCTACGCCCTCCTCTCTTCTCACCCCTATCTTTTCGCTCTGCATTGCTGCTCCTGAACCTTGGTGACCTCATATGATCCACGGCGGTCTGGGAGAATCGCTGGGTGGCTTTCTCCTTCCATGTCGGGGGCTTATACCGACCCGCTATGATTAAGAGGCGCCAATAAAACTCTCAGGAGCGCGTGCCTGAGCACCTCTACCCCTGCCTTCACCTCTGCCTCCTCCCCTCCACGCTTGCTCCCCTTTGCCTTGCTCCACTGCTCGTCGTCCCGCCCTCCCCTCGTCGGGGCCTTCTCTTGGCCCGCGACCACCGTCGGAGCCCCACCGGCTCCGACCCCTCGTCTCACCGCGCACCTCGGCTCCCATCGCCGCGCTCTCAAGATTGGGCCGCCCCATGTTGGCCCGCCCCATTAACATCGGCCTCTCTCGCGCCCGTGAAGACTTTGGCCTTCTTATTGTCCTCGCCTACGTCTCCACCACTCCCGACGCTGCCGCCACCACCGTCGCTGGTGCCCTGACGCAACTTGTCCTCACCGCTGCGATCCTCCAGACCATCACACAGTCTGCCTCTACCGATCTTCGCCGCCAAGAAGAGATCAACTACCTGTAACGCGCTGTCATCCTGGACTTTTAACAAGCAGATGGACCTTATAGCCACCGAGATCAACAAGAATTGGACATTGGCCACCCTTGCTTGCAACGGCAAGATACTGCCCCCCAAATTGTACATTTGTATCCCCATCATACTCACCTCCCTCTTCAGCCCCGCTTCCCTCATTGCTTACTGCCTCTTGGGCCTCGGCTACTTGTTGCTGCTGCCATCCTGGCCCTTATTTGAAAAGAAGGGGGAAATGCGGTCACCCCTCGGGCTGAAGTGTGGTTTGCTGGCCTGGCAGGGGAGCGGCCGCGGTAGGCCTAATTCCGCTGCCCCCATAATAGGGTGGTTGGTCGGGCCCACCGCCACCCCTGAAGGAAGCTCGGCATGGGCGCAGAGTGCCCTCGGGTCTCCCCTTCTCGGCAGCCATGCTTCCGCGGCCACCCCTCCTCCCAGATGGCGCCACCCGATGCCTTGTGGGGCGGCACCCTTCTTCTTCCTTCTCCCTGCGCAGGCGCAGGGCAGAAAATTCCAGTCTGCCCTTTTCCCCTCCCCCGACAGCAGCTACAGCCAGGCGTGGGCGGAGAAATCCAGCCCGCCCTTTTCCCCTCCCCCGACAGCAGCAACAGCCAGGTGTGGGCGGAAAAATCCAGCCCGCCCTTTTCCCTTCCCCCGACAGCAGCAATAGCCAGGCGTGGGCGGGAAACTCAAGTCTGCCCTCCACCCCAGCAACAGCAGCCACCAATCCCTAAACCCTGCCCCTTCCCCCAGCAACAGCGACAGCCAATCCCTAACCACCACCCCTCCCCCGTCCAGTACCGCCCACTGACCTTTCACCAGCAACCAATCAGAACAGGGCGTGGCTTCGACCAATCAGCCTTCCCCAGCCCCTATAAAACTGTTGCCTCTCCCTCAATAAAGTGGACTTGCGTGTTTACCTTGTCTCCGCGGTAGTTCTTCTGCCGTGCGCCCTCCAGTCCTGAGAGCCCCCGACAAGGGCCTGGCCTCCCTTGTCCCCAGTTCGTCGCCTGCTTCTCCGGGCGACCCCTTCGTCGCCGGCTTCGCCGGGTGACCCCTTCGTCGCCGGCTTCGCCGGGCGACCCCTTCATCGCCGGCTTCGCCGGGCGACCCCGTCAGCCAAACCGCGCAACCCCTTGTGAGACCGATCCTCGTCTGCTGCCGGACCGACCCCTCATCCCAAGTGGGACCGACCCCTCATCCCAAGCGGGACCGACCCCTCGTCCAGAGCTGGACCGACCCCTCGTCCGCAGCCAGACCCCACCTCTACCGACCGAGCAAGCCGCCGCAGTTTTACAGATAGGAATGGTAGCACAAAAACTGAAAGAAAGGAGATAGCTGCAAAGTCTCTGCACACAATGCTTAGTTCTCACAAGTAAATCATATGTGCCATGTTGTTTCATTTACGTTTATACAGTTAGCTGCTATACCGCCGGTTATGCTTTCCTATAGTGTAAATGCTAGTTTTACAGATAGGAATGTTAGCACAAAAACTGAAAGAAAGGAGATAGCCGCAAAATCTCTGCACACAATGCTTAGTTCTCAGAAGTAAATCATATGTGCCA
Organism: Dasypus novemcinctus; assembly: GCF_030445035.2. NCBI lineage: Eukaryota > Metazoa > Chordata > Mammalia > Cingulata > Dasypodidae > Dasypus > Dasypus novemcinctus. Next base: position 24,111 of record NW_026688376.1, on the reverse strand, counting down.
TGTTGCTTCATTCAGGTTTCAAGAATTAGCTGCTATACCCTAAGTTATGCTTTCGTATATAGTAAGTGCGAGTATAAAGGTATGAATGTTAGCACAAAATCTGAAGTAAAGGAGATAGCTGAATAATCTCTGCACACAATGCTTAGTTCTCAGAAGTAAATCATAAGTGCCATGTTGTTTCACTTAGGTTTAAAGAGTTAGCTGCTATACTGCCCGTTAGGCTTTCCTATAGTGTAAATGCTAGTTTTACAGATAGTAATGTTAGCACAAAAACTGAAAGAAAGGAGATAGCCGCAAAATCTCTGCACACAATGCTTAGTTCTCAGAAGTACATCATATGTGCCATGTTGTTTCATTTAGGTTTAAAGAGTTAGCTGCTATACCGCCGGTTATGCTTTCCTATAGTGTAAATGCTAGTGTTACAGATAGGAATGTTAGCACAAAACCTGAAAGAAAGGAGATAGCCGCAAAATCTCTGCACTCAATGCTTAGTTTTCAGAAGTAAACCATATGTGCCATGTTTTTTCATTTAGGTTTAAAGAGTTGGCTGCTATACCCTCAGTTATGCTTTTCTATATAGTAAATGTGAGTATAAAAATATGAATGTTAGCACAAAATCTGAAGTAAAGGAGATAGCTGAAAAATCTCTGCACACAATGCTTAGTTCTCAGAAGTAAATCATATGTGCCATGTTGTTTCATTTAGGTTTAAAGAGTTAGCTGCTATAGCGCCGCTTATGCTTTCCTATAGTGTAAATGCTAGTTTTACACATAGGAATGTTAGCCCCAAAATTGAAGTAAAGGAGATAGCTGAAAAATCTCTGCACACAATGCTTAGTTCTCAGAACTAAATCATATGTGCGATGTTGTTTCATTTAGGTTTAAAGAGTTAACTGCTATACTCCCGTTAGGCTTTCCTATAGTGTAAATGCTAGTTTTACAGATAGGAAAGTTACCACAAAAACTGAAAGAAAGGAGATAGCCGCAAAGTCTCTGCACACAATGCTTAGTTCTCAGAAGTAAATCATATGTGCCATGTTGTTTCATTTAGGTTTAAAGAGTTAGCTGCTATACCGCCGGTTATGTTTTCCTATAGTGTAAATGCTAGTTTTACAGATAAGAATGTTAGCACAAAAACTGAAAGAAAGGAGATAGCCACAAAATCTCTGCACACAATGCTTAGTTCTCAGAAGTAAACCATATGTGCCATGTTGTTTCATTTAGGTTTAAAGAGTTAGCTGCTATACCGCCGGTTATGCTTTCCTACAGTGTAAATGCTAGTTTTACACATAGGAATGTTAGCACCAAAACTGAAGTAAAGGAGGTAACTGAAAAATCTCTGCACACAATGCTTAGTTCTCAGAAGTAAAGCATATGTGCCATGTTGTTTCATTTAGGTTTAAAGAGGTAGCTGCTATACCGCCGGTTAGGCTTTCCTATAGTGTAAAAGCTAGTTTTACAGATAGGAATGTTAGCACAAAAACTGAAAGAAAGGAGATAGCCGCAAAATCTCTGCACACAATGCTTAGTTCTCAGAAGTAAATGATAGGTGCCATGTTGTTTCATTTAGGTTTAAAGAGTTAGCTGCTATACCGCCGTTTATGCTTTCCTATAGTGCAAATTTTAGTATAAAGATATGAATGTTAGCACAAAAACTGAAGGAAAGGAGATAGCTACAAAATCTCTGCACACAATGCTTAGTTCTCAGAAGTAAATCATATGTGCCATGTTGTTTCATTTAGGTTTAAAGAGATAGCTGCTTTACGGCTGGTTATGCTTTCCTATAATGTAAATGGTAGTTTTACAAATAGGAATGTTAGCACAAAAACTGAAAGAAAGGAGATAGCCGCAAAATCTCTGCACACAATGCTTAGTTCTCCCAAGTAAATTATATGTGCCATGTTGTTTCACTTAGGTTTCAAGAGTTAGCTGCTCCACCATCAGTTATGCTTTCGTATAGAGTAAATGCTAGCATAAAGATATGAATGTTAGCACAAAAACTGAAGTAACGGAGATAGCTGCAAAATCTCTGTACACAATGCTTAGTTCTCAGAAGTAAATCGTATGTGCCATGTTGTTTCATTTAGGTTTAAAGAGTTGGCTGCTATACCGCCGTTTATGCTTTTCTATAGTGTAAATGCTAGTTTTACAGAGAGGAATGTTAGCACAAAAACTGAAAGAAAGGAGATAGCCACAAAATCTCTGCACACAATGCTTAGTTCTCAAAAGTAAATCATATGTGCCATGTTGTTTCATTTAGGTTTAAAGAGTTAGCTGCTATAGGGCCGGTTATACTTTCCTATAGTGTAAATGTTAGTTTTACAGATTGGAATGTTAGAAAAAAACTGAAGAAAAGGAGAGAGCTGCAAAATCTGTGCACACAATGCTTAGTTCTCAGAAGTAAATCATATGTGCCATGTTTTTTCATTTAGGTTTAAACAGTTAGCTGCTATACCACCGGTTATGCTTTCCTATAATTTAAATGCTACTTTTACAGATAGGAATGCTAGCACAAAAACTGAAAGAAAGGAGATATCTGCAAAATCTCTGCACAGAATGCTTAGTTCTCAGAAGTAAATCAAATGTGCCATGTTGTTTCATTTAGCTTTAAAGAGTTAGCTGCTATACCGCCGGTTGTGCTTTCCTATAGTGTAAATGCTTGTTTTAAGATAGGAATGTTAGCACGAAAACTGAAGCAAGGGAGATAGCTGCAAAATCTCTGCAACCAATGCTTAGTTCTCCGAAGTAAATCATATGTGCCATGTTGTTTCATTTAGGTTTAAAGAGTTAGCTGCTAAATCGCTGGTTGTGCTTTCCTATAGTATAAATGCTGGTTTTAGAGATAGGAATGTTAGCACAAAAACGGTAGTAAGGTAGATAGCTGAAAAATCTCTGCAAACAATGCTTAGTTCTAGAAAGTAAGTCATATGCGCCATGTTGTTTCACTTAGTTTTCAAGTGTAAGCTGCTATACCCTCGGTTATGCTTTCCTATATCGTAATGGCTAGTTTTAGAGATAGGAATGTTAGCACAAAAACTGAAGGAAAGGAGATAGGTGCACAATGTCTGCACACAATGCTTAGTTCTCAGAAGTAAATAATATGTGCCATGTTGTTTCATTTAGGTTTAAAGAGTTAGCTGCTATACCATCGGTTATGCTTTCATATATAGTAAATGCTTGTATAAAGATATGAATGTTAGCACAAAAACTGAAGGAAAGGAGATAGCTGGAAAATCTCTGCACACAATGCTTAGTTCTCAGAAGTAAATCATATGTGCGATGTTGTTTCATTTATGTTTTAAGAGTTAGCTGCTGTACCCCCATTTATTCTTTCCTATATATTAAATGCTAGCTTTAGAGATAGGAATGTTAGCCCAAATCTTAACGAAAGGAGATAGCTGCAAAATCTCTGTAAACAATGTTTAGTACTCAGAACTAAATCACATGTGCCATGTTGTTTCATTTAGGTTTAAAGAGTTAGCTGCTATACCCTCGCTTATGCTTTCCTATATAGGAAATACAAGTTTTACGGATAGAAATGTGAGCACAAAACCTGAAGGAAGGGAGATAGCTTCAAAATCACTGCACACAATGCTCTAGTTCTCAGAAGTAAATCATATGTGCCATGTTGTTTCATTTAGGTTTAAAGATTTAGCTGCTATAACCTCGCTTATGCTTTCGCATAAAGTTAATGCTAGTATAAAGATATGAATGTTAGCACAAAAACTGAAGGAAAGGAGGTAGCTGCAAAATATCTGCACACAATGCTTAGTTCTCAGTGGGAAATCATATGTGCCATGTTGTTTCATTTAGGTTTCAAGAGTTAGCTGCTATACCCTCGGTTATGCTTACTTATATAGTAAATGCTGGTATAAATATATGAATGTTAGTACAAAAACTGAAAGAAGGAGATAGCTGCAAAATCTCTGCACAAAATGCTTAGTTCTCAGAAGTAAATCATATGTGCCATATTGTTTCATTTAGGTTTCAAAGTTACCTGCTGTACCCTCCCTCGGTTATGCTTTCCTATATAGAAATGCTTGTATTAGAGATAGGAATGTTAGCACAAAGCTGAAGGAAAGGAGATAGCTGTAAAATCTCTGCACACAATGCTTATTTCTCAGAAGTAAATCACATGTGCCATGTTGTTTCATTTAGGTTTAAAAAGTTGGCTGCTATACCCTCAGTTATGCTTTCTTATATAGGAAATACTAGATTTAGAAATAGGAATGTGAGCACAAAAACTGAAGGAAAGGAGATAGCTGCAAAATCTCAGCACACAGTGCTGAGTTCTCAGGAGTAAATCATATATGCCATGTTGTTTCATCAGGTTTAAAGAGTTAGGTACTATACCCTCGGTTATGCTTCTTATATAGAAAAAGCTAGTTTTAGAGATAAGGATGTTAGCACAAAAAATGAATGAAAGGAGATAGCTGCCAAATCTGTGCAAGCAATGATTAGTTCTCAGAAATAAATCATATGTACCATGCTATCACAGATAGGTTTCAAGAGTTAGCTGCTCTATCCCCGGTTATGCTTTCCTATAGTGTAAATGATTGTTTTAGAGATAGGAATGTTAGCACAAATACTGAGGGAACGGAGATAGCTGCAAAAACTCTGCACACAATGCTTATTTCTCAGAAGTAAGTCATATGTGCCATGTTGCTTCATTTAGGCTTAAAGATTTTGAGTTACCTGCTATACCCTCGGTTATGCTTTCCTATACATTAAAAGCTAGTTTTAGATTAGCAATGTTAGCACAAAAACTGAAGGAAAGGAGATAGCTGCAAAATCTCTGCACACCATACTTAGTTCTCAGAAGGAAATCATATGTGCCATGTTGTTTCATTTAGATTTTCAGAGTTAGCTGCTATACCCTCGGTTATGCTTTCGTATATAGTAAATGCTAGTATAAAGATATGAATGTTAGCACAAAAACTGAAGGAAAGAAGATAGATGCAAAATCTCTGCACACAATGCTTAGTTTTAGAAGTAAATCATATGTGGCATGTTTTTTCATTTAGGTTTCAAGAGTTAGCTGCTATACCCTCGGTTATGCTTTCCTATATAGTAAATGCTAGTTTTAGAGATAGGAATGTTAGCACAAAAACTGAAGGAAAGGAGATATCTGCAAAAGCTCTGCACACAGTGCTTAGTTCTCAGAAGTAAGTCATATGTGCCATGTTGTTTCATTTAGGTTTCAAGAGTAAGCTGCTATACCTTCGGTTATGCTTTCCTATATAGTAAATGCTAGTTTTAGAGTTAGGAATGTTAGCACAAAAACTGAAGGAAAGAAGAAGGCTGCAAAATCTCTGCACACAATGCTTTGTTCTCAGAAGGAAATCATATGTTCCATGTTTTTTCATTTAGGTTTAAAGAGTTAGCTGCTATACCCCCGGTTATGCTTTCCTATATAGGAAAATCTAGTTTTAGAGATAGGAATGTGAGCACAAAAACTGAAGGAAAGGAGATAGCTGCAAAAACTCAGCAAACAATGCTGAGTTCTAAGAAGTAAATCATATGTACAATGTTTTTTCAGGTAGGTTTAAATAGTTAGCTGCTATACCCCCGGTTATTCTTTCCTATAGTGTAAATGCTAGTTTTAGAGATAGGAATGTTAGCACAAATACTGAAAGAAAGGAGATACCTGCAAAATCTCTGCACACAATACTTAGTTCTCAGAAGTAAATCATATATGCCATGTTGTTTCATTTAGGTTTGAAGAGTTAGCTGCTATACCCTCGGTTATGCTTTCCTATACAGTAAATGCTGGTTTTAGAGATAGGAATGTTAGCACAAAAACTGAAGAAAGGAGATAGCTGCAAAATCTCTGCACACAATGCTTAGTTCTCAGAAGTATATCATATGTGCCATATTGTTTCTTTTAGTTTTAAAGAGTTAGCTGCTATACCCCCGATTATGTTTTCCTATATAGGAAATACTAGTTTTACAAAGGAATGTGAGCACAAAAACTGAAGGAAAGGTGATACCTGCAAAATCTCAGTACACAATTCTGAGTTCTCAGAAGTAAATCATATGGGCAATGCTTTTTAAGGTAGGTTTAAAGAGTTAGCTGGTATATCCCGGTTATGCTATCCTATAGTGCAAATGCTAGTTTTAGAGATAGGAATGTTAGCACAAAAAATGAATGAGAGGAAATAACTGCCTAATCTGTGCAAGCAATGATTAGTTCTAAGAAGTAAATCATATGTGCCATGCTTTTGCAGATAGGTTTCAAGAGTTAGCTGCTCTATCCCCGGTTATGGTTTCCTATAGTGTAAATGCTTGTTTTAGAGATAGGAATGTTAGCACAAATACTGAGGGAAAGGAGATAGCTGCAAAATCTCTGCACACAATGCTTATTTCTCAGAAGTAAATCATATGTGCCATGTTGTTTCTTTTAGGTTTAAAGAGTTAGGTGCTATACCGCTGGTTATGCTTTCCTATATTTTAAATGCTAGTTTTACAGATAGGAATGTTAGCACAAAAACTGAAAGAAAGGAGATAGCTGCAAAATTTCTGCACACAATGCTTAGTTCTCAGAAGTAAATCATATGTGCCATGTTGTGTCATTTAGGTTTAAAGAGTTAGCTGCTATACCGCCGGTTATGCTTTCCTATAGTGTAAATGCTAGTTTTACACATAGGTATGTTAGCCCCAAAACTGAAATAAAGGAGATAACTGAAAAATCTCTGCACACAATGCTTAGTTCTCAGAAGTAAAGCATATGTGCCATGTTGTTTCATTTAGGTTTAAAGAGGTAGCTGCTATACCGCCGGTTAGGCTTTCCTATAGTGTAAAAGCTAGTTTTACAGATAGGAATGTTAGCACAAAAACTGAAAGAAAGGAGATAGCCGCAAAATCTCTGCACACAATGCTTAGTTCTCAGAAGTAAATGATAGGTGCCATGTTGTTTCATTTAGGTTTAAAGAGTTAGCTGCTATACCGCCGGTTATGCTTTCCTATAGTGTAAATACTAGTTTTACAGATAGGAATGTTAACACAGAATCTGAAGTAAAGGAGATAGCTGAAAAATCTCTGCACACAATGCTTAGTTCTCAGAAGTAAATCATAAGTGCCATGTTGTTTCATTTAGGTTAAAAGAGTTAGCTGCTATACTGCCCGTTAGGCTTTCCTATAGTGTAAATGCTAGTTTTACAGATAGGAATGTTAGCACAAAAACTGAAAGAAAGGAGATAGCCGCAAAACCTCTGCACACAATGCTTAGTTCTCAGAAGTAAATCATATGTGCCATGTTGTTTCATTTACATTTAAAGAGTTAGCTGCTATACCGCCGGTTATGCTTTCCTATAGTGTAAATGCTAGTTTTACAGATAGGAATGTTAGCACCAAAACTGAAGTAAAGGAGATAACTGAAAAATCTCTGCACACAATGCTTAATTCTCAGAAGTAAATCATATGTGCCATGTTGTTTCATTTAGGTATAAAGAGTTAGCTGCCATACCGCCGTTTAGGTTTTCCTATAGTGTAAAGGCTAGTTTTACAGATAGGAATGTTAGCACAAAAACTGAAAGAAAGGAGATAGCCGCAAAATCTCTGCACACAATGCTTTGTTCTCAGAAGTACATCATATGTGCCATGTTGTTTCATTTAGGTTTAAAGAGTTAGCTGCTATACCGCCGGTTATGCTTTCCTATAGTGTAAATGCTAGTTTTACAGATAGGAATGTTAGCACAAAAACTGAAAGAAAGGAGATACCCGCAAAATCTCTGCACACAATGCTTAGTTTTCAGAAGTAAACCATATGTGCCATGTTGTTTCATTTAGTTTAAAGAGTTAGCTGCTATACCCTCAGTTATGCTTTCCTATATAGTAAATCCGAGTATAAAAATATGAATGTTAGCACAAAATCTGAAGTAAAGGAGATAGCTGAAAAATCTCTGCACACAATGCTTAGTTCTCAGAAGTAAATCATATGTGCCATGTTGTTTCATTTAGGTTTAAAGAGTTAGCTGCTATACCGCCGGTTATGCTTTCCTATAGTGTAAATGCTAGTTTTACAGATAGGAATGTTAGCACAAAAACTGAAAGAAAGTAGATAGCCCCAAATCTCTGCACACAATGCTTAGTTTTCAGAAGTAAACCATATGTGCCATGTTGTTTCATTTAGGTTTAAAGAGTTAGCTGCTATACCCTCAGTTATGCTTTCCTATATAGTAAATGCGAGTATAAAAATATGAATGTTAGCACAAAATCTGAAGTAAAGGAGATAGCTGAAAAATCTCTGCACACAACGCTTAGTTCTCAGAAGTAAATGATAGGTGCCATGTTGTTTCATTTAGGTTTAAAGAGTTAGCTGCTATACCGCCGGTTATGCTTTCCTATAGTGTAAATGCTAGTTTTACAAATATGAATATTACCACAAAATCTGAAGTAAAGGAGATAGCTGAATAATCTCTGCACACAATGCTTAGTTCTCAGAAGTAAATCATAAGTTCCATGTTGTTTCATTTAGGTTTAAAGAGTTAGCTGCTATACCGCCGGTTATGCTTTCCTATAGTGTAAATGCTAGTTTTACAGATAGGAATGTTAAGCACCAAAACTGAAGTAAAGGAGATAGCCGCAAAATCTCTGCACACAATTCTTAGTTCTCAGAAGTAAAGCATATGTGCCATGTTGTTTCATTTAGGTTTAAAGAGTTAGCTGCTATACCGCCGGTTAGGCTTTCCTATAGTGTAAAAGCTAGTTTTACAAATAGGCATGGTAGCACAAAAACTGAAAGAAAGGAGATAGCCGCAAAGTCTCTGCACACAATGCTTAGTTCTAAGAAGTAAAGCATATGTGCCATGTTGTTTCATTTAGGTTTAAAGAGGTAGCTGCTATACCGCCGGTTAGTCTTTGCTATAGTGTAAATGCTAGTTTTACAGATAGGAATGTTAGCACAAAAACTGAAAGAAAGGAGATAGCCGCAAAACCTCTGCACACAATGCTTAGTTCTCAGAAGTAAATCATATGTGCCATGTTATTTCATTTACATTTAAAGAGTTAGCTGCTATACCGCCGGTTATGCTTTCCTATAGTGTAAATGCTAGTTTTACAGATAGGAATGTTAGCACCAAAACTGAAGTAAAGGAGATAACTGAAAAATCTCTGCACACAATGCTTAATTCTCAGAAGTAAATCATATGTGCCATGTTGTTTCATTTAGGTTTAAAGAGTTAGCTGCCATACCGCCGTTTAGGTTTTCCTATAGTGTAAAGGCTAGTTTTACAGATAGGAATGTTAGCACAAAAACTGAAAGAAAGGAGATAGCCGCAAAATCTCTCCACACAATGCTTAGTTCTCAGAAGTACATCATATGTGCCATGTTGTTTCATTTAGGTTTAAAGAGTTAGCTGCTATACCGCCGGTTATGCTTTCCTATAGTGTAAATGCTAGTTTTACAGATAGGAATGTTAGCACAAAAACTGAAAGAAAGGAGATAGCCGCAAAATCTCTGCACACAATGCTTAGTTTTCAGAAGTAAACCATATGTGCCATGTTGTTTCATTTAGTTTAAAGAGTTAGCTGCTATACCCTCAGTTATGCTTTCCTATATAGTAAATGCGAGTATAAAAATATGAATGTTAGCACAAAATCTGAAGTAAAGGAGATAGCTGAAAAATCTCTGCACACAATGCTTACTTCTGAGAAGTAAATCATATGTGCCATGTTGTTTCATTTAGGTTTAAAGAGTTAGCTGCTATACCGCCGGTTATGCTTTCCTATAGTGTAAATGCTAGTTTTACAGATAGGAATGTTAGCACAAAAACTGAAAGAAAGGAGATAGCCGCAAAATCTCTGCACACAATGCTTAGTTTTCAGAAGTAAACCATATGTGCAATGTTGTTTCATTTAGGTTTAAAGAGTTAGATGCTATACCCTCAGTTATGCTTTCCTATATAGTAAACGCGAGTATAAAAATATGAATGTTAGCACAAAATCTGAAGTAAAGGAGATAGCTGAAAAATCTCTGCACACAATGCTTAGTTCTCAGAAGTAAATGATAGGTGCCATGTTGTTTCATTTAGGTTTAAAGAGTTAGCTGCTATACCGCCGGTTATGCTTTCCTATAGTGTAAAGGCTCGTTTTACAGATAGGAATGTTAAGCACCAAAAGTGAAGTAAACGAGATAGCCGCAAAATCTCTGCACACAATGCTTATTTCTCAGAAGTAAACCATATGTGCCAGGTTGTTTCATTTAGGTTCAAAGAGTTAGCTGCTATACCGCCGGTTATGCTTTCCTATAGTGTAAATGCTAGTTTTACACATAGGTATATTAGCCCCAAAACTGAAGTAAAGGAGATAACTGAAAAATCTCTGCACACAAAGCTTAGTTCTCAGAAGTAAATCATATGTGCCATGTTGTTTCATTTAGGTTTAAAGAGTTAGCTGCTATACCGCCGGTTTTGCTTTCCTGTAGTGTAAATGCTAGTTTTACAGATAGGAATGTTAGCACAAAAACTGAAAGAAAGGAGATAGCCGCAAAATCTCTGCACACAATGCTTAGTTCTCAGAAGTAAATGATAGGTGCCATGTTGTTTCATTTAGGTTTAAAGAGTTAGCTGCTATACCGCCGGTTATGCTTTCCTATAGTGTAAATGCTAGTTTTACAGATATGAGTGTTAGCACAAACTCTGAAGTAAAGGAGATAGCTGAAAAATCTCTGCAAACAATGCTTAGTTCTCAGAAGTAAATCATAAGTGCCATGTTGTTTCATTTAGGTTTAAAGAGTTAGCTGCTATACTGCCCGTTAGGCTTTCCTATAGTGTAAATGCTAGTTTTACAGATAGGAATGTTAGCACAAAAACTGAAAGAAAGGAGATAGCCGCAAAACCTCTGCACACAATGCTTAGTTCTCAGAAGTAAATCATATGTGCCCTGTTGTTTCATTTACATTTAAAGAGTTAGCTGCTATACCGCCGGTTATGCTTTCCTATAGTGTAAATGCTAGTTTTACAGATAGGAATGTTAGCACCAAAACTGAAGTAAAGGAGATAACTGAAAAATCTCTGCACACAATGCTTAATTCTCAGAAGTAAATCATATGTGCAATGTTGTTTCATTTAGGTTTAAAGATTTAGCTGCTATACTCCCGTTAGGCTTTCCTATAGTGTAAATGCTAGTTTTACAGATAGGAAAGTTACCACAAAAACTGAAAGAAAGGAGATAGCCGCAAAACCTCTGCATACAATGCTTAGTTCTAAGAAGTAAATCATATGTGCCATGTTGTTTCATTTAGGTTTAAAGAGTTAGGTGGTATACCCTCGGTTATGCTTTCCTATTGTGTAAATGCTAGTTTTACAGATAGGAATGTTAGCACCAAATCTGAAGTAAAGGAGATAACTGAAAAATCTCTGCACACAAGGCTTAATTCTCAGAAGTAAATCATATGTGCCATGTTGTTTCATTTAGGTTTAAAGAGTTAGCTGCTATACCACCGTTTAGGATTTCCTATAGTGTAAAGGGTAGTTTTACAGACAGGAATGTTAGCACAAAAACTGAAAGAAAGGAGATAGCCGCAAAATCTCTGCACACAATGCTTAGTTCTCAGAAGTACATCATATGTCCCATGTTGTTTCATTTAGGTTTAAAGAGTTAGCTGCTATACTGCCGGTTATGATTTCCTATAGTGTAAATGCTAGTTTTACAGATAGGAATGTTAGCACAAAAACTGAAAGAAAGGAGATAGCCGCAAAATCTCTGCACACAATGCTTTGTTCTCAGAAGTACATCATATGTGCCATGTTGTTTCATTTAGGTTTAAAGAGTTAGCTGCTATACCGCCGGTTATGCTTTCCTATAGTGTAAATGCTAGTTTTACAGATATGAATGTTAGCACAAAATCTGAAGTTAAGGAGATAGCTGAAAAATATCTGCAAACAATGCTTAGTTCTCAGAAGTAAATCATAAGTGCCATGTTGTTTCATTTAGGTTTCAAGAGTTAGCTGCTATACCGCCGGTTATGCTTTCCTATAGTGTAAATGCTAATTTTACAGATAGGAATGTTAGCACAAAAACTGAAAGAAAGGAGATAGCCGCAAAATCTCTGCACACAATGCTTAGTTCTCAGAAGTAAACCATATGTGCCATGTTGTTTCATTTAGGTTTAAAGAGTTAGCTGCTATACCATTGGTTATGCTTTCCTATAGTGTAAATGCTAGTTTTACACATAGGAATGTTAGCCCCAAAACTGAAGTAAAGGAGATAACTGAAAAATCTCAGCACACAATGCTTAGTTCTCAGAAGTAAATCATATGTGCCATATTGTTTCATTTAGGTTTAAAGAGGTAGCTGCTATACTGCCGGTTAGGCTTTCCTATAGTGTAAAAGCTAGTTTTACAAATAGGAATGTTACCACAAAAACTGAAAGAAAGGAGATAGCCGCAAAACCTCTGCACACAATGCTTAGTTCCCAGAAGTAAATGATAGGTGCCATGTTGTTTCATTTAGGTTTAAAGAGTTAGCTGCTATACCGTCGGTTATGCTTTCCTATAGTGTAAATGCTAGTTTTACAGATATGAATGTTAGCACAAAATCTGAAGTAAAGGAGATAGCTGAAAAATATCTGCACACAATTCTTAGTTCTCAGAAGTAAATCATAAGTGCCATGTTGTTTCATTTAGGTTTAAAGAGTTAGCTGCTATACTGCCCGTTAGGCTTTCCTTTAGTGTAAATGCTAGTTTTACAGATAGGAATGTTAGCACAAAAACTGAAAGAAAGGAGATAGACGCAAAACCTCTGCACACAATGCTTAGTTCTCAGAAGTAAACCATATGTGCCATGTTGTTTCATTTAGGTTTCAAGAGTTAGCTGCTATACCGCCCATTATGCTTTCCTATAGTGTAAATGCTAGTTTTACACATAGGAATGTTAGCACCAAAACTGAAGTAAAGGAGATAACTGAAAAATCTCTGCACACAATGCTTAGTACTCAGAAGTAAATCATATGTGCCATGTTGTTTCATTTAGGTTTAAAGAGGTAGCTGATATACCGCCGGTTAGGCTTTCCTATAGTGTAAAAGCTAGTTTTACAAAAAGGAATGTTAGCACAAAAACTGAAAGAAAGGAGATAGCTGCAAAATCTCTGCACACAATGCTTAGTTCTCAGAAGTAAATCATATGTGCCATGTTGTTTCATTCAGGTTTCAAGAATTAGCTGCTATACACTCAGTTATGCTTTCGTATATAGTAAATGCGAGTATGAAGATATGAATGTTAGCAAAAAATGTGAAGTAAAGGAGATAGCTGAAAAATCTCTGCACACAATGCTTAGTTCTCAGAAGTAAATCATATGTGCCATGTTGTTTCATTTACATTTAAAGAGTTAGCTGCTATACCGCCGGTTATGCTTTCCTATAGTGTAAATGGAAGTTTTACAGATAGGAATGTTAGCACCAAACTGAAGTAAAGGAGATAACTGAAAAATCTCTGCACACAATGCTTCATTATCAGAAGTAAATCATATGTGCCATGTTGTTTCATTTAGGTTTAAAGAGTTAGCTGCTATACCGCCGGTTAGGCTTTCCTACAGTGTAAATGCTAGTTTTACAGATAGGAATGTTAGCACAAAAACTGAAAGAAAGGAGATAGCCGCAAAATCTCTGCACACAATGCTTAGTTCTCAGAAGTAAATCATATGTGCCATGCTGTTTCATTTAGGTTTAAAGAGTTAGCTGCTATACCGCCGGTTATGCTTTCCTGTAGTGTAAATGCTAGTTTTACAGATAAGAATGGTAGCACAAAAACTGAAAGAAAGGAGATAGCCGCAAAGTCTCTGCACACAATGCTTAATTCTCAAAAGTAAATCATATGTGCCATGTTGTTTCATTCAGGTTTCAAAAATTAGCTGCTATACCCTCTGTTATGCTGTCGTATATAGTAAGTGCGAGTATAAAGGTATGAATGTTAGCACAAAATCTGAAGTAAAGGAGATAGCTGAATAATCTCTGCACACAATGCTTAGTTCTCAGAAGTAAATCATAAGTGCCATGTTGTTTCATTTAGGTTTAAAGAGTTAGCTGCTATACTGCCCGTTAGGCTTTCCTATAGTGTAAATGCTAGTTTTACAGATAGTAATGTTAGCACAAAAACTGAAAGAAAGGAGATAGCCGCAAAATCTCTGCACACAATGCTTAGTTTTCAGAAGTACATCATATGTGCCATGTTATTTCATTTAGGTTTAAAGAGTTAGCTGCTATACCGCCGGTTATGCTTTCCTATAGTGTAAATGCTAGTGTTACAGATAGGAATGTTAGCACAAAAACTGAAAGAAAGGAGATAGCCGTAAAATCTCTGCACTCAATGCTTAGTTTTCAGAAGTAAACCATATGTGCCATGTTTTTTCATTTAGGTTTAAAGAGTTAGCTGCTATACCCTCAGTTAGGCTTTCCTATATAGTAAATGTGAGTATAAAAATATGAATGTTCGCACAAAATCTGAAGTAAAGGAGACAGCTGAAAAATCTCTGCACACAATGTTTAGTTCTTGGAAGTAAATCATATGTGCCATGTTGTTTCATTTAGGTTTAAATAGTTAGCTGCTATACCGCCGCTTATGCTTTCCTATAGTGTAAATGCTAGTTTTACAGATAGGAATGTTAGCACAAAAACTGAAAGAAAGGAGATAGCCGCAAAATCTCTGCACACAATGCTTATTTCTCAGAAGTAAACCATATGTGCCATGTTGTTTCATTTAGGTTTAAAGAGTTAGCTGCTATACCACCGGTTATGGTTTCCTATAGTGTAAATGCTAGTTTTACAGATAGGAATGTTAGCACAAAAACTGAAAGAAAGGAGATAGCCGTAAAACCTCTGCACACAATGCTTAGTTCTCAGAAGTAACATATATGTGCCATGTTGTTTCATTCCTGTTTCAAGAATTAGCTACTATACCCTCAGTTATGCTTTCGTATATAGTAAATGCGAGTATGAAGATATGAATGTTAGCAAAAAATGTGAAGTAAAGGAGATAGCTGAAAAATCTCTGCACACAATGCTTAGTTCTCAGAAGGAAATCATATGTGCCATGTTGTTTCATTTAGGTTTAAAGAGTTAGCTGCTATACTGCCCGTTAGGCTTTCCTATAGTGTAAATGCTAGTTTTACAGATAGGAATGTTAGCACAAAAACTGGAAGAAAGGAGATAGCCACAAAATCTCTGCACACAATTCTTAATTCTCAGAAGTAAATCATATGTGCCATGTTGTTTCATTTACATTTAAAGAGTTAGCTGCTATACCGCCGGTTATGCTTTCCTATAGTGTAAATGGAAGTTTTACAGATAGGAATGTTAGCACCAAAACTGAAGTAAAGGAGATAACTGAAAAATCTCTGCACACAATGCTTAATTCTCAGAAGTAAATCATATGTGCAATGTTGTTTGATTTAGGTTTAAAGATTTAGCTGCTATACTCCCGTTAGGCTTTCCTATAGTGTAAATGCTAGTTTTACAGATAGGAAAGTTACCACAAAAACTGAAAGAAAGGAGATAGCCGCAAAACCTCTGCATACAATGCTTAGTTCTAAGAAGTAAATCATATGTGCCATGTTGTTTCATTTAGGTTTAAAGAGTTAGCTGCTATACCGCCGGTTATGCTTTCCTATAGTGTAAATGCTAGTGTTACAGATAGGAATGTTAGCACAAAAACTGAAAGAAAGGAGATAGCCGTAAAATCTCTGCACTCAATGCTTAGTTTTCAGAAGTAAACCATATGTGCCATGTTTTTTCATTTAGGTTTAAAGAGTTAGCTGCTATACCCTCAGTTAGGCTTTCCTATATAGTAAATGTGAGTATAAAAATATGAATGTTCGCACAAAATCTGAAGTAAAGGAGACAGCTGAAAAATCTCTGCACACAATGTTTAGTTCTTGGAAGTAAATCATATGTGCCATGTTGTTTCATTTAGGTTTAAATAGTTAGCTGCTATACCGCCGCTTATGCTTTCCTATAGTGTAAATGCTAGTTTTACAGATAGGAATGTTAGCACAAAAACTGAAAGAAAGGAGATAGCCGCAAAATCTCTGCACACAATGCTTATTTCTCAGAAGTAAACCATATGTGCCATGTTGTTTCATTTAGGTTTAAAGAGTTAGCTGCTATACCACCGGTTATGGTTTCCTATAGTGTAAATGCTAGTTTTACAGATAGGAATGTTAGCACAAAAACTGAAAGAAAGGAGATAGCCGTAAAACCTCTGCACACAATGCTTAGTTCTCAGAAGTAACATATATGTGCCATGTTGTTTCATTCCTGTTTCAAGAATTAGCTACTATACCCTCAGTTATGCTTTCGTATATAGTAAATGCGAGTATGAAGATATGAATGTTAGCAAAAAATGTGAAGTAAAGGAGATAGCTGAAAAATCTCTGCACACAATGCTTAGTTCTCAGAAGGAAATCATATGTGCCATGTTGTTTCATTTAGGTTTAAAGAGTTAGCTGCTATACTGCCCGTTAGGCTTTCCTATAGTGTAAATGCTAGTTTTACAGATAGGAATGTTAGCACAAAAACTGGAAGAAAGGAGATAGCCACAAAATCTCTGCACACAATTCTTAATTCTCAGAAGTAAATCATATGTGCCATGTTGTTTCATTTACATTTAAAGAGTTAGCTGCTATACCGCCGGTTATGCTTTCCTATAGTGTAAATGGAAGTTTTACAGATAGGAATGTTAGCACCAAAACTGAAGTAAAGGAGATAACTGAAAAATCTCTGCACACAATGCTTAATTCTCAGAAGTAAATCATATTTGCCATGTTGTTTCATTTAGGTTTAAAGAGTTAGCTGCTATACCGCCGGTTAGGCTTTCCTATAGTGTAAATGCTAGTTTTATGCGGTCACCCCTCGGGCTGAAGTGTGGTTTGCTTGCCTGGCAGGGGAGCGGCCGCGGTAGGCCTAATTCCGCTGCCCCCATAATAGGGTGGTTGGTCGGGCCCACTGCCACCCCTGAAGGAAGCTCGGCATGGGCGCAGAGTGCCCTCGGGTCTCCCCTTCTCGGCAGCCATGCTTCCGCGGCCACCCCTCCTCCCAGATGGCGCCACCCGATGCCTTGTGGGGCGGCACCCTTCTTCTTCCTTCTCCCTGCGCAGGCGCAGGGCAGAAAATTCCAGTCTGCCCTTTTCCCCTCCCCCGACAGCAGCAACAGCCAGGCATGGGCGGAGAAATCCAGCCCACCCTTTTCCCCTCCCCCGACAGCAGCAACAGCCAGGTGTGGGCGGAAAAATCCAGCCCGCCCTTTTCCCTTCCCCCGACAGCAGCAATAGCCAGGCGTGGGCGGGAAACTCAAGTCTGCCCTCCACCCCAGCAACAGCAGCCACCAATCCCTAAACCCTGCCCCTTCCCCCAGCAACAGCGACAGCCAATCCCTAACCACCACCCCTCCCCCGTCCAGTACCGCCCACTGACCTTTCACCAGCAACCAATCAGAACAGGGCGTGGCTTCGACCAATCAGCCTTCCCCAGCCCCTATAAAACTGTTGCCTCTCCCTCAATAAAGTGGACTTGCGTGTTTACCTTGTCTCCGCGGTAGTTCTTCTGCCGTGCGCCCTCCAGTCCTGAGAGCCCCCGACAAGGGCCTGGCCTCCCTTGTCCCCAGTTCGTCGCCTGCTTCTCCGGGCGACCCCTTCGTCGCCGGCTTCTCTGGGCGACCCCTTTGTTGCCGGCTTCGCCGGGCGACCCCTTCGTCGCCGGCTTCGCCGGGCGACCCCGTCAGCCGAACCGCGCAACCCCTTGTGAGACCGATCCCTCGTCTGCTGCCGGACCGACCCCTCATCCCAAGTGGGACCGACCCCTCGTCCCAAGCGGGACCGACCCCTCGTCCAGAGCTGGACCAACCCCTCGTCCGCAGCCAGACCCCACCTCTACCGACCGAGCAAGCCGCCGCAGTTGGCGCCCAATGTGGGGCAAGGCAACTCCACCACAGCCTCACTCCATAACCTGGCGGCCCCCCCCCCTCTCTTCTCACCGTGGGACTTCTCTCGTGCAAGATTGCTGCTACCTGAGCCTTGGCTACCTCATATGATCCACGGCGGTCTGGGAGAATCGCTGGATGGCTTTCTCCTTCCATGTCGGGGGCTTATACCGACCCGCTATGATTAAGAGGAGCCTTGGATTTCTCGGGAGCACGCGCTTGCACGTCTGAAGTAACCCTACCACAGCCCTACGCCCTCCTCTCTTCTCACCCCTATCTTTTCGCTCTGCATTGCTGCTCCTGAACCTTGGTGACCTCATATGATCCACGGCGGTCTGGGAGAATCGCTGGGTGGCTTTCTCCTTCCATGTCGGGGGCTTATACCGACCCGCTATGATTAAGAGGCGCCAATAAAACTCTCAGGAGCGCGTGCCTGAGCACCTCTACCCCTGCCTTCACCTCTGCCTCCTCCCCTCCACGCTTGCTCCCCTTTGCCTTGCTCCACTGCTCGTCGTCCCGCCCTCCCCTCATCGGGGCCTTCTCTTGGCCCGCGACCACCGTCGGAGCCCCACCGGCTCCGACCCCTCGTCTCACCGCGCACCTCGGCTCCCATCGCCGCGCTCTCAAGATTGGGCCGCCCCATGTTGGCCCGCCCCATTAACATCGGCCTCTCTCGCGCCCGTGAAGACTTTGGCCTTCTTATTGTCCTCGCCTACGTCTCCACCACTCCCGACGCTGCCGCCACCACCGTCGCTGGTGCCCTGACGCAACTTGTCCTCACCGCTGCGATCCTCCAGACCATCACACAGTCTGCCTCTACCGATCTTCGCCGCCAAGAAGAGATCAACTACCTGTAACGCGCTGTCATCCTGGACTTTTAACAAGCAGATGGACCTTATAGCCACCGAGATCAACAAGAATTGGACATTGGCCACCCTTGCTTGCAACGGCAAGATACTGCCCCCCAAATTGTACATTTGTATCCCCATCATACTCACCTCCCTCTTCAGCCCCGCTTCCCTCATTGCTTACTGCCTCTTGGGCCTCGGCTACTTGTTGCTGCTGCCATCCTGGCCCTTATTTGAAAAGAAGGGGGAAATGCGGTCACCCCTCGGGCTGAAGTGTGGTTTGCTGGCCTGGCAGGGGAGCGGCCGCGGTAGGCCTAATTCCGCTGCCCCCATAATAGGGTGGTTGGTCGGGCCCACCGCCACCCCTGAAGGAAGCTCGGCATGGGCGCAGAGTGCCCTCGGGTCTCCCCTTCTCGGCAGCCATGCTTCCGCGGCCACCCCTCCTCCCAGATGGCGCCACCCGATGCCTTGTGGGGCGGCACCCTTCTTCTTCCTTCTCCCTGCGCAGGCGCAGGGCAGAAAATTCCAGTCTGCCCTTTTCCCCTCCCCCGACAGCAGCTACAGCCAGGCGTGGGCGGAGAAATCCAGCCCGCCCTTTTCCCCTCCCCCGACAGCAGCAACAGCCAGGTGTGGGCGGAAAAATCCAGCCCGCCCTTTTCCCTTCCCCCGACAGCAGCAATAGCCAGGCGTGGGCGGGAAACTCAAGTCTGCCCTCCACCCCAGCAACAGCAGCCACCAATCCCTAAACCCTGCCCCTTCCCCCAGCAACAGCGACAGCCAATCCCTAACCACCACCCCTCCCCCGTCCAGTACCGCCCACTGACCTTTCACCAGCAACCAATCAGAACAGGGCGTGGCTTCGACCAATCAGCCTTCCCCAGCCCCTATAAAACTGTTGCCTCTCCCTCAATAAAGTGGACTTGCGTGTTTACCTTGTCTCCGCGGTAGTTCTTCTGCCGTGCGCCCTCCAGTCCTGAGAGCCCCCGACAAGGGCCTGGCCTCCCTTGTCCCCAGTTCGTCGCCTGCTTCTCCGGGCGACCCCTTCGTCGCCGGCTTCGCCGGGTGACCCCTTCGTCGCCGGCTTCGCCGGGCGACCCCTTCATCGCCGGCTTCGCCGGGCGACCCCGTCAGCCAAACCGCGCAACCCCTTGTGAGACCGATCCTCGTCTGCTGCCGGACCGACCCCTCATCCCAAGTGGGACCGACCCCTCATCCCAAGCGGGACCGACCCCTCGTCCAGAGCTGGACCGACCCCTCGTCCGCAGCCAGACCCCACCTCTACCGACCGAGCAAGCCGCCGCAGTTTTACAGATAGGAATGGTAGCACAAAAACTGAAAGAAAGGAGATAGCTGCAAAGTCTCTGCACACAATGCTTAGTTCTCACAAGTAAATCATATGTGCCATGTTGTTTCATTTACGTTTATACAGTTAGCTGCTATACCGCCGGTTATGCTTTCCTATAGTGTAAATGCTAGTTTTACAGATAGGAATGTTAGCACAAAAACTGAAAGAAAGGAGATAGCCGCAAAATCTCTGCACACAATGCTTAGTTCTCAGAAGTAAATCATATGTGCCATGTTGCTTCATTCAGGTTTCAAGAATTAGCTGCTATACCCTAAGTTATGCTTTCGTATATAGTAAGTGCGAGTATAAAGGTATGAATGTTAGCACAAAATCTGAAGTAAAGGAGATAGCTGAATAATCTCTGCACACAATGCTTAGTTCTCAGAAGTAAATCATAAGTGCCATGTTGTTTCACTTAGGTTTAAAGAGTTAGCTGCTATACTGCCCGTTAGGCTTTCCTATAGTGTAAATGCTAGTTTTACAGATAGTAATGTTAGCACAAAAACTGAAAGAAAGGAGATAGCCGCAAAATCTCTGCACACAATGCTTAGTTCTCAGAAGTACATCATATGTGCCATGTTGTTTCATTTAGGTTTAAAGAGTTAGCTGCTATACCGCCGGTTATGCTTTCCTATAGTGTAAATGCTAGTGTTACAGATAGGAATGTTAGCACAAAACCTGAAAGAAAGGAGATAGCCGCAAAATCTCTGCACTCAATGCTTAGTTTTCAGAAGTAAACCATATGTGCCATGTTTTTTCATTTAGGTTTAAAGAGTTGGCTGCTATACCCTCAGTTATGCTTTTCTATATAGTAAATGTGAGTATAAAAATATGAATGTTAGCACAAAATCTGAAGTAAAGGAGATAGCTGAAAAATCTCTGCACACAATGCTTAGTTCTCAGAAGTAAATCATATGTGCCATGTTGTTTCATTTAGGTTTAAAGAGTTAGCTGCTATAGCGCCGCTTATGCTTTCCTATAGTGTAAATGCTAGTTTTACACATAGGAATGTTAGCCCCAAAATTGAAGTAAAGGAGATAGCTGAAAAATCTCTGCACACAATGCTTAGTTCTCAGAACTAAATCATATGTGCGATGTTGTTTCATTTAGGTTTAAAGAGGTAGCTGCTATACCGCCGGTTAGGCTTTCCTATAGTGTAAAAGCTAGTTTTACAGATAGGAATGTTAGCACAAAAACTGAAAGAAAGGAGATAGCCGCAAAATCTCTGCACACAATGCTTAGTTCTCAGAAGTAAATGATAGGTGCCATGTTGTTTCATTTAGGTTTAAAGAGTTAGCTGCTATACCGCCGTTTATGCTTTCCTATAGTGCAAATTTTAGTATAAAGATATGAATGTTAGCACAAAAACTGAAGGAAAGGAGATAGCTACAAAATCTCTGCACACAATGCTTAGTTCTCAGAAGTAAATCATATGTGCCATGTTGTTTCATTTAGGTTTAAAGAGATAGCTGCTTTACGGCTGGTTATGCTTTCCTATAATGTAAATGGTAGTTTTACAAATAGGAATGTTAGCACAAAAACTGAAAGAAAGGAGATAGCCGCAAAATCTCTGCACACAATGCTTAGTTCTCCCAAGTAAATTATATGTGCCATGTTGTTTCACTTAGGTTTCAAGAGTTAGCTGCTCCACCATCAGTTATGCTTTCGTATAGAGTAAATGCTAGCATAAAGATATGAATGTTAGCACAAAAACTGAAGTAACGGAGATAGCTGCAAAATCTCTGTACACAATGCTTAGTTCTCAGAAGTAAATCGTATGTGCCATGTTGTTTCATTTAGGTTTAAAGAGTTGGCTGCTATACCGCCGTTTATGCTTTTCTATAGTGTAAATGCTAGTTTTACAGAGAGGAATGTTAGCACAAAAACTGAAAGAAAGGAGATAGCCACAAAATCTCTGCACACAATGCTTAGTTCTCAAAAGTAAATCATATGTGCCATGTTGTTTCATTTAGGTTTAAAGAGTTAGCTGCTATAGGGCCGGTTATACTTTCCTATAGTGTAAATGTTAGTTTTACAGATTGGAATGTTAGAAAAAAACTGAAGAAAAGGAGAGAGCTGCAAAATCTGTGCACACAATGCTTAGTTCTCAGAAGTAAATCATATGTGCCATGTTTTTTCATTTAGGTTTAAACAGTTAGCTGCTATACCACCGGTTATGCTTTCCTATAATTTAAATGCTACTTTTACAGATAGGAATGCTAGCACAAAAACTGAAAGAAAGGAGATATCTGCAAAATCTCTGCACAGAATGCTTAGTTCTCAGAAGTAAATCAAATGTGCCATGTTGTTTCATTTAGCTTTAAAGAGTTAGCTGCTATACCGCCGGTTGTGCTTTCCTATAGTGTAAATGCTTGTTTTAAGATAGGAATGTTAGCACGAAAACTGAAGCAAGGGAGATAGCTGCAAAATCTCTGCAACCAATGCTTAGTTCTCCGAAGTAAATCATATGTGCCATGTTGTTTCATTTAGGTTTAAAGAGTTAGCTGCTAAATCGCTGGTTGTGCTTTCCTATAGTATAAATGCTGGTTTTAGAGATAGGAATGTTAGCACAAAAACGGTAGTAAGGTAGATAGCTGAAAAATCTCTGCAAACAATGCTTAGTTCTAGAAAGTAAGTCATATGCGCCATGTTGTTTCACTTAGTTTTCAAGTGTAAGCTGCTATACCCTCGGTTATGCTTTCCTATATCGTAATGGCTAGTTTTAGAGATAGGAATGTTAGCACAAAAACTGAAGGAAAGGAGATAGGTGCACAATGTCTGCACACAATGCTTAGTTCTCAGAAGTAAATAATATGTGCCATGTTGTTTCATTTAGGTTTAAAGAGTTAGCTGCTATACCATCGGTTATGCTTTCATATATAGTAAATGCTTGTATAAAGATATGAATGTTAGCACAAAAACTGAAGGAAAGGAGATAGCTGGAAAATCTCTGCACACAATGCTTAGTTCTCAGAAGTAAATCATATGTGCGATGTTGTTTCATTTATGTTTTAAGAGTTAGCTGCTGTACCCCCATTTATTCTTTCCTATATATTAAATGCTAGCTTTAGAGATAGGAATGTTAGCCCAAATCTTAACGAAAGGAGATAGCTGCAAAATCTCTGTAAACAATGTTTAGTACTCAGAACTAAATCACATGTGCCATGTTGTTTCATTTAGGTTTAAAGAGTTAGCTGCTATACCCTCGCTTATGCTTTCCTATATAGGAAATACAAGTTTTACGGATAGAAATGTGAGCACAAAACCTGAAGGAAGGGAGATAGCTTCAAAATCACTGCACACAATGCTCTAGTTCTCAGAAGTAAATCATATGTGCCATGTTGTTTCATTTAGGTTTAAAGATTTAGCTGCTATAACCTCGCTTATGCTTTCGCATAAAGTTAATGCTAGTATAAAGATATGAATGTTAGCACAAAAACTGAAGGAAAGGAGGTAGCTGCAAAATATCTGCACACAATGCTTAGTTCTCAGTGGGAAATCATATGTGCCATGTTGTTTCATTTAGGTTTCAAGAGTTAGCTGCTATACCCTCGGTTATGCTTACTTATATAGTAAATGCTGGTATAAATATATGAATGTTAGTACAAAAACTGAAAGAAGGAGATAGCTGCAAAATCTCTGCACAAAATGCTTAGTTCTCAGAAGTAAATCATATGTGCCATATTGTTTCATTTAGGTTTCAAAGTTACCTGCTGTACCCTCCCTCGGTTATGCTTTCCTATATAGAAATGCTTGTATTAGAGATAGGAATGTTAGCACAAAGCTGAAGGAAAGGAGATAGCTGTAAAATCTCTGCACACAATGCTTATTTCTCAGAAGTAAATCACATGTGCCATGTTGTTTCATTTAGGTTTAAAAAGTTAGCTGCTATACCCTCAGTTATGCTTTCTTATATAGGAAATACTAGATTTAGAAATAGGAATGTGAGCACAAAAACTGAAGGAAAGGAGATAGCTGCAAAATCTCAGCACACAGTGCTGAGTTCTCA